>NW_016167687.1:0-20890 GCF_001687245.7 Rhagoletis zephyria
TGGGGGAATATGTAGATGGAGAAAAGAACGAAGATAAAGATCTGGTTAACAGTCAAGGAAATGATAAATATAAAAATTAAAAGGTAAAGATATAAAAACTAATATCTATAGATAAAGGTAGAGACAAAGACAGAAAAAGAAAGAGATACAATTGAAGAATGACATGTTAAGTTGTTTTATGCTATGTTATGTTTTGTTATGTTGTGTTATGTAACGTTATGTTTTGCTATGTTACGTAATGTTATGCTATGTTATGTAATGTTATGTTATGTTATGTTATGTTATCTTATGTTATGTTATGTTATGTCATGTTATGCTACGCTATGTTATGTCATGTTGTGTTACGTTAAGTTATGATAGTTTATCTTATTTTATATTATGTTAAGTTGTGTTATGCCGTGTTATGTTATATCATTTTATGTCATGTTATGTTATCCTATGTTATGTTAAGCTATATTATGTTGTGTTGAGTTGTGTTATGTGGTGTTGTTATGTTATTTTATGTTATATTCTGCTATGGTGTGAAACGTATTTCACCGCAATTCAGCTCAATTAACTCAACTCGGCTCAGCTCAGCCCACCTCAGCTCCCCTTAATTTAAAAGGTTGAATTTCAACCGCTGGGCGAACACTAGTATCTTTAAATTGCTACTACCAACAGTTGTAATTTTTTTACTAAGTAAGGGACCATTTAATTGATATGCAAATATAGAAACACCTTTTTAAAATTTTGACTTTTTCATTTTTTTGTTTTAACATTTCGTCATACAAGTGTCACGTAACGCCAGTTGGCAAATACCCTCATGTAAAATTTAAAACCTTTCATTGCAGACCCCTTGCACTGATTATGACAACACATATTTTCTATTTACGTACGTATTTAATATTACTAAACCAGGTGTAGAATTTTAAGGACAGTCAAGGTGACGGCGATGTATTACCTGTAACTATGTATATGAGTGCAAAAACATATGTACCCAATAAACATTGTGGCGAACGTTCGAAAATGACCTTCGATATCCAATATGAATATCGAACTGAGAACGAACTCATAACCAACCTTAGTTTTCCAATGTTCATAGCATATTGGAAATACACTCGAGATGGGTTCGAAAAAAAATGGAAACCACAGTAACAAGTAAAATGCAGCTCAACGGAAAATACATTGGATAACGAAGGTTCCGTTTTGCTAGAGAATGGCCTAGTTCTCGAATCGAATACTAACCTATGCCACATTCGTTATCGGCGGTGGAAATCGAAAAAAAAGTATTCATTTTCCAATCACTTTCGAATTGTTAACCAAGCCCAATGTTTGTTGGGTAGGCATAGATTTACATACCCATATATATACATACCTACATATGTATGCAAATTCATACCCATTTAAGACATTCGAATGCTTTTATTGCTGTAGCCACATGCTATCGACACGTGTTTTTGATGCTTATATAAGTAAGTAGTAGTTCTATGAAAATACGATACCTACCCCAAGTAATGTAAGTACTATACTTAAATATACCCTTCAAAGTTCCGAGTACAATTGCAAATAGCAACAATGCCGAAAAGTTCTATATAAAAGGCCACATGCATATTGTTTCCATTTCAATCTTTATCAAAAATTACTTTTTTAAATGATTTTTAAAGTTAAAGTTTTACAAAAAAGGTATTGTGAATATGTACCATTAATTTACAAATGGTACACCTTTTTTGACTTCATAATTTACATTCGGCTAAAACTTTTTTTATAAGTTTTATGCATGAAATAAGGAAATACCTATGCATATCAGGATATAATCGAAACAATTTTTTTTTGTGTCTTGCCGCCAGAGTTAGTTTTGAAGAAAACACTTTCAAAAGTTGAATGCAAATGTGCTCACAATTATGAAAATATAATAAAAAAAACACACTAAAATAGCTTTAGCTTCCTAAGGGGTATGCATATGCGGCGTCGGAAGAGTAGCCTATTCGATTTCTGTTTGTTTTACTAATTCAAATAACAAACACCTCAGTTATTCTGCTTGCCTTTCTACACTCTTCAAACATTTTCTTATGTTTACCATTCTGGACTTGTATTTGCTTTTCATACATCGGGTCCGCCTCCTTATTTTCACTACGACACAGCATTCATCATTAGCAGGGCGAAGCGGGGGCAAGTAAATAAGAAACATTTTTTTTCGCCCATACATGCACTTGCATATACATATGTACATACATATGTACGTAAGTATATACATACACAAGTGATTAGTTTAGCCAAGTTCAAGGTAATTGTAGAAGGAATGCCTATTTGAGAAATGTTAAAGAAACGAAGAAATGTGGTTATTGACATAATACTATTAAGCCGTCGCAAACTGAGTTGTTAGAGGTGCACAACTATCATTCGGTAGCATGCACGTGCAATGTAAACACAGCGAAACGTGCAAATGATATGGCATTTTTTTTTGTAATAAGTAACTGTCGACAATGGCAAACCTCTGAGAACATTTCAGCCATGAAAAGGACTTTAAGAAAAACCATTTAACATTCAGAGGCAGGGTAAAACGGCAGCTCCCACCATTTATATAACAACGTCAAGGCGCGCAATACAAATTAATGGAAAAATTCGACCAAAAATTTGGCACAGAATTATGGAACGCCAAATATTTATTTGTTTTCTTTTGCTATTGATTTCTCTGTTTTTATTTGCATAGTAAGGCAACATTTCGCATTTTTTGTACTATACTACATTGCACTATGGGACGTTTTAAAATTTTTTTGATAAAAATTAACTATTGCGTATTTTGCTCCCCAAAAAAATTGCTAAAGAAAATATTTCTCTTAAACAATTAAGGGATTATACCACCCTGAAACAACTCAAAAATTTGGTATAAAAATTAGTTCGCATTTAAATAAAATTAATTAGTAATTAAATAACTAATTTGATGAAATTTAAATAAAATTTATAAAATAATAAATTTTTTTAATTTATAAAATTTATTTATTTTTTTTAATTTAATTATCACTTGAAAAATATTTCATTATTTTAGGTTGACGGCAGAGAGTTTGCTAGAAGTGATGCTATGCTATGAAATACATGCGAAGCAGCAAACAAAATTTTTTACTTTAAACCACTGTCAGTTTTGCAAAAAAAAATTAAATGTTTTACACGTAGCTCATACCTACTTAAAAAAAAAACACATATTTTTGTAATTTTAGAAAACACCCCATTCAGAAATATTGCAGACCATCTTGAAAAGAGACAGCTAATTTCCTTTGAAAAATGTTTCCACTTTTTTATTTTATTGAAATGAATGTTTATTATTCTGACTATTTGAAACACCTTCAAAGCTTCGACAAAATTGCCTACGTATACTGTAGGAAAAAACTGCAAAAGACCATTAGAAAAAAAAAAATATAGAAAATGAATGCGAATTTCAGCCGCTGAATTTCAATTTAATATACATACATACATACATATGTAGTTCCTTTTTTTTTGTTTTAGATGAGAGACCAGCGCTGCGTATACGTAAAATTTTTCAGGGGACTATTTTGTTAGGACAGCTATGCGTATACGTAATGCTGAAGTGCCAGCCATGCCTTATCGTTGCTGCCATTAACTGGTTTGTCTGTCAATTCACAAACTTTCACTACCAGATAGATAGATATCGTTTAATAGGAAATATCGCTTTATTAAATCACTCAAACGAATCACTGACCCTGACATACATACATACATATGTGGGTACATTAGGGTGCATCACCACTTCCGCCAAACATTTTCAGAAAAATATTTAATAATAAAATAGATTTACGTGAGCTAGACCAATTTGAAAATATCTCAAAAATCTCATTTTGATTACGTTGACCTTTTAAGCTTCAACCGTTATCTGAGGTGAGGTGATTTTTGGAAAATAAAAAAAAGTTTTTAAAAATTAAGTATATTTATAAAAAAATGGATTTTTAGAATTATTTTCCAATCGGTTAAGCTCACATAAATCTTAATATTTTATCGAAATATTTTTGCGAAGGTCTTAAAATATAATTAACATTATAATTCCGATGCAAAAAAGCACAGATTTTTTTGTATTGACATTTGAACCTAATGTCTTTTTTTTTTGTAGCATATTTAATTAGTATTCCTTCCAAATCCCCTCCAGGTCTCTGCCTCACCAATGACATCGATTGGCTGCTTTATCACATGAACAATGCGCGTTACTTACGTGAGCTGGATTTCGCGCGTGTTGACTTCTATGAGCGCACAGATTTGTATCGCACCATAAAAGCGAAAGGCGGTTCTGTCTTTCAGGGAGCAGCTACCATACGTTATCGGCGATTTATCAGACCTTATCACCGCTTTCAAATACAATCGCGTGTAAGTGTGTTGATGAGATAAAAATTGTAACATCAAATCAATTTTGGTATAAACTATATTATAGAATAAATATTTTTTACGCTTTTCAGATCGTCTACTGGGACGATCAATCTGTCTATATGGAACATCGTTTCGTACGGCTCTCCGATCAATTCGTTCACGCCATTGCAATTTGCCGGCAACGTATACTCGATTGCTCCACCGAGGAAGTGATGAGCGACTTATTGGCGCCTAAGGGTATGCAGGCACAAGCAACTCACAATATTGTGAGCTCAACTTCTAGTCTGGACAATAGTGCAGTGACCACAACAAATTTGGATGTGGCCGAAAATGGACAAGCGCGTGTGAAATTGAAACCTGATGTGCCACCTGAAATACAAAAATGGATTGAATACAACGATTTGTCCAGCAAGAACTTGCGTAGCAACTGCTGATGCCAATGGCGAGCTGAATTGCATGGAGGCAATCTAGATACGTACATAGTACATACATACATCTGTACATAGGTGTGAATTTATAATAAAGTGCTTGCTTGGCTTAAGCCTATACGTGTCTACATACATACATATTCCATTGCATACATAGATATACATACACTAACATTGATATAAAGTTTATATGTATACGTAGTTTCACTTAGTAAATGCAAACTGATATAAGTTGTTGCGAAGAAGAGAACACTTATTTATTTTTTGAGCTAATTTAAGTATGAAAATCTTTATAAATTATGTACACCCCTATTGCGAGTGTCGACTGGTAGTGAATAAACGACTATTATTCGATTATCGCTTTTCCGTGGTGCTGTGAATGTCGTTGTCTCGTTGAATAAGCGACTGTGAATAGCTTTAAGTCGCTCATCCTTCAACAAAGAAACACTAAAAATATTAACAGTCGCTTATTGAACGAGAAATCGAAATTCACAATACTATGGAAAAGCGATAATCGAATAATAGTCGTTTATCTACTGCTAGTCGACACTCGCTTTGGGGAGGTGGTAATCTTGAATATGTAATTTGTTTTGTAAGAAAATATAAATGCGTACGGTACGTTGTAAAATCGACGCATATATTAAAAATGCCAATGTGAAAGTTGAACTACCTAATAGATGTGTAAATGTGTGGAAAAGGGTAGACCCCATATTCCTAAATAAAAGAAATTTGTAGAAAAATACGCACGTTTTATTTGGTCAAGGCGATCATTTGGAAAATTACCCTTAAAGATATATATATAACTAACGAATCAGGATATATTTTTTTCGTAAAGGATACAAATCATGTTTATTTGTTGATATACATAAGTACCATGCTTAAATCAGTAATTAGATCCAGTTTTATACCGTTTTGAAGCAAGTAATTATATACCGATGGTCCTCTGCAATAACGACTCAGCTCAAAACTAAACAAAACCCCTCAAGTAGTAAGTAGTAGGGATTAGGCATGGATTAGAGACATGGGGCCCTTAACAGCAGTAAAGTTTGTTTCTTTGATTTTCAGTAGAGCAGCGCCAAGAGCGTCTTTGAGTGGTTAAAAAATAATAAAAAACACAAATGGGTGTTTCCATAGAAATGTAAACCGAAAAAGGGTTATGAAAACGTGAGACGGTTTTGAGAAGAACTGGCAAAAATAAATTATATGTATTTTATTAGTAAAATTAATGTAAGGGAGAAAAATCTGTCACATCCGTTATCACATTTCAATTCAAAATAAAACTAACAACGAATTGCTGCTGATTAAATATGAATTGGTTGTAATGGTCCGTAATTTGACTTTATTCAAAGAATGTCAGATGATGCAATACAAAATAAGATTAAAAGAGCAACAAAACAAAAAAAAAAAAATCGGTGATTTTTGACAGACTGTTTTCAGACTTAAAAAAAAAAAAACATTTTGAAGCTTTAAGAGGAGCTACGGTTCTCATGCAATTCTAACAGATAGCGCAAAAAATAAATTAGCAATTTTTCCCCCTTTTTTATCTACGGGCTTGAAATTTTATTTTTTCAGTTAGGCCGACATGTGGACCAGATAGTTTGTTTATTTAGCTTTAATTTTGATTTTTTAAAACCTCCCTTAGATCCGGTTACTCAATGTCTGGTTAATCCTAACTACAGATTAAACATCGTTATTGTTGTTGTTGTTGTTGTAACTGCATATAAATTCCCAAAGTGTTTCTGGGGAATGATGCTGGTGTGACAGTTCGGTTACGTACACCCGACTATCGTTATCGACGTTATCGACTGCCTGTTAAATGTTATCGTATTTTAACACAGAGTTCGGAAAAAACTCCTCACTGAGGAAAAAAATTTCTGCCTCAATTCAAGAGCAATAAATTTTGATTTCCTCTTTTGTCAGTTAAAAAAGGAAGATCGCTTTTTACCCAAATTTATGTATATTTAAAATAACTTAGTTTTTCGTCACAATATTTACGCTTCCACAATAATAATATAACTAATAGATTGGTGCTTTCACAATATGTTAGTATTTGGCCGAGCTTCTGCTTCGATTTGTGGCGTGCGCCTTGATGTTGTCACACTTATTTTTATGAGAAGCTATTTTTTCATGGCAGAAATACAATCGGAGGCCGAGAGACGACCGCTATTAGAAAAAACTTTCCTGAAATAATGCAAACTTTAATAGGGAAAAATTTTAAAAGTAAACGTTTTTTTGTAAATTTTAAAGCTTGTTCTTTTACAAAAACATCAAGCTATCAGCGAAGAAAATTTATTAATAAATAAACTTGTAAATGGTCATGTGCTAATGCGTAATAATTTCTCTACAAAATGTTTTCATCCAAATTTATGATTCCATTCAGGGACGAAAAAATAGGTACAATTGTACATTTTTCCGACGTTTACTCACTTAAAGGTACATTGGGTACAATCATATTTTGATCAGATGAATTTTTAGTTCCCCGCATTTTTAACTCTTCTATTAATTTTATTCGTGGAAACAGTCTTGTGTCTAGGATTTCTTCCTCTGTAGTTCAGACAATAGCTATTTGACCCATATTCGCTTTTTGATTTCTGGAAATATGTTTCCTATTCCCATTATATTTTCTGACTTACTGCACCTATTAAAGGGAATCGGATAAATTAGCAGACTTTCCCTGTTGTTTTAAAAATAACTGCGCTTCGCAAAGTGTATTTTTTTGGTCTTTTTCACCAATATTTTTAAGTAGTCATAATTAGACAAAAACAAAGCTTCTACGATTTCCATTAGACTATAGTCTATAGATAAAAGCTGAGTTAAAAAAAAAGCCAATCAAGTTTAAAGTAATAATCAATCTTTTATATTCATAAAATTAATAAGAAAAACTACAAATAAATGATGTAACTTTTTTTAGGTACAATCTGTCTCATTTATGTAGGTATAATCTGAGATTTCCATTTTTCATCCCTGATTCAATTTATAGTTCATACATACATGGCGTATGAGTAACATTCAGCTTTTTGGAGTTGCAATCACAACCGCAGTGTTGCGCGAATGAATAATGCATCCGTTCGTTGTGAATTTCTAGCAACGTTTTATCAATTAGGAAGTTGCAACAGTCTTGTTAATTTTCATCAGCGCTGCTTTTATTACATGCCTGGAACATGCCCATTCTTTCCTAGTCATATTCGATAAAAAATTAATTATTACGCATTCATTTTACCATTTACAACTTTATTTATCAGGATTTAACACAACTCAAAAGAATTTACAAAAAAAGTTTTTAAATATTTTCGCTGTTAAAGTTTGAATTTTTTTCATTTACAATGACCTGATCTAGAGAAACGGTATACAGGGCCGTAATGTACGACTTGTATTGTCCCTACATTGTAATCGCTACTGAAATGTATACGGTTTCAAGGCGGGTACGTTTTACCTATGTAGCTCCTATGTCATCTCAATTTCGGAAATACGCAGTGTAGGGTACATTCGAAGAATTACGAATGGCAAATATACCGACAGATAAACCGGCTGTGAAAAATAAGTACATTTGTATGAAGGAAAGCATAGCTTAAATGTAATGCATACATATGTACATACATAAATATTTATAAACAAATCTGAATGCGCTCACCACTCTCTCATTGTCTCTTCGTACTCGTGCTCATGCCAAAGTGCAGCGTCGCAGCAGTAAACATTTTTGTGTTTTATTCAATATTAGCGATGCTTTGGGTACGCAGAGCTTCATAAAGTTTTTGTGTGCTGTGTGGAACGGACGTCGGCTAAGCAGAAGAAAAAATAAATAAATAAAACAGGTGAGTGGTTAATGAGTGGGCAAAATGTATCGAAATGTATTAAAAAAGAGTAGCACTATTGCGATTTTTTTTGTTTTGCTTTTTCATCTTTTACGGCAACTTGCCGTGTGTTGAAAGCCATTGACTCTAGCCACCTGGTTGAGTAAACCTTTGGAAATTGCATAAATTGTATACTTTTTGGAATATTTACATAAATTTAGGGCAAATGTCAAAATGCTTACGCAAACGTATTTACGCAAATCGCAGTGGCAGATGTTAAGAAACGGGTGCAAGTACACTGAGAAAAAGGATTAGTTTCGACAACTAAAGATATTTAGTTCCCGAATTTTGACAATATTTGGGAACTGTTACCAAGGATTGGGAACTATTACCATCGATTGGTAATTATAACTAAATATATTAAAGCTTCTAATATTCATCTAGGTTGTAACAAATCGTTAATTTAGTTGAAGGGTTTGGTTAATACTAATAAATATTTCTTTGAAGCATATTTCTACAAATTCCATTCAACTTAACGTATGGTTCATAAAAGGATGTTATTAAGCTCTGCTAATGCAGATAAGCTTTCTTTCAACACGTGGTTTAGTCATAGTTACCAAATCTTAGTTGAGGCAACCACGATTTGGTTTGAGAGTGGAACATATTCATGCTTGTGAGCCACCCCTAAATAATGCTGAGCGCTCTCTGAGCACATACGAAGAGCGCCAGCTGAGCAATGCACACAGTCCCACTTATTGAATCGTTTGAATGTGCTAGTATGCCGACCATTGCATTGTGCGTGGAAATCATTGCTCCGCTACCGCTGTTCGTATATGGGTGAAACACGCATGTGGTCCCAGAGCGCTCAGTAAGCTATGGCATGTCGATCGCTGCGCCATGTGTGCTATGACATGCCCATACTTGTTTGTCTCAGTTTCAGTTTTGCTATCATCGCGAGTTGTTTCGGTGCGCGCATAGTTTAAAGTTTAATTAAAAATATAAAGTTTGATGCCAACCGGGGTTTTTCAGTGGATATATAATTCACGTGAATTATAATTTGAAAGTGTCTATTTAGCTAAGGAAAAAGCAAAGCAGTATACTTCCAGCAGATATTGACCTGGGTTTTCGCACGACTGTTCCTGTTTCATCGTTTTTTTTTTGGAAATTCATACCACCATATACATATGTATTATTTACACTAGTAACTATTTATGTAGATATGTTTGTATTTTTTATGCTTAAAATAAGCTAATAAAAGAAGTAAACACAACAACCATCGAGTAAATTTTTATTTGTGTCAAACTGAAACTTTTTTTCCAATAATAAACGGTTAGCTGATTCACGTCTACAGCAAGTTCATAAAATTAATTGAAAACTTGTATCAACCAAAGCATTGTTTATATTTGCTCAACAATGATTTTATTCAACTAACAATATTGTCCACTCAAGGTAGTCGTTTTGTAATTATTAACAAATATACATTTGTCCCAACTAGACGTCTCAAGTAAATTGCAGACTTTCGTGAACTAGATATTTATTTCGCCATATCCAACTATGCCACTTGATCACTATAACCAAATCTTGGTTATTATAACTAAACCTTTTTCTGGGTGTAATTGTAAAGGTGAAAAGGAAAGAGTAAAGTACAACGGTGATTAAAATATTAGCTTCCTAGCCGCCGTTCAAAAGCTTTAGTTTTAACATTTAGTGTCAGGCGCCAAGTGGAAAAGTTTACATAAAAATTTTCCATTTCCAGTTGTTGGCAGCATCAAGTTTTAAAAGTTACAGGTAGTCTTTTTTAGTTGCGAGCTTTTTTATTTATTTTGCTCATAAAAATGTATATTATGCGTTTGTGGTTCTCACATATTTATATTATTGCTTAATATATATGTATATAAGTAATTTTCATTCTCCAGCACCATGTCCTTCCTTGTCGTTTTACTCATTCTTTACATCATTTGGGATGTCAACTATTTCATTCGCTGCATTTTCACTGTCCTAGCTGGCCGTCTGTTCCAGGGTAAACGCAAAGTCACTGACACCACAACCATCTATGGTGAGCCATAATTCGTTTTTGCTTTTTTTTTTCAAATTTTTCCTTTTAATCCACCTCATTTTTTTCAGGTTTGTGCACCTCGCAGGATGTCGATATCTTCATTCGTCACATGAATAATGCTCGCTATTTGCGTGAATTGGATTTTGCACGCTTCCATTTTTATGCGCTGACCGGCCTGTACGAGCAAGTACGCCAGCGCAAAGGCGGTGCCGTACAGGGTGCCTCGAGCGTACGCTATCGCCGCACCATTCCCATTTTCCATCCATACAAAATTCAGACAAAACTCATCTGGTGGGACGAGAAGGCAATCTATTTGGAGCAATCATTTGTGACATTGTCGGATGGATTTGTGCGCGCTGTGGCCCTCTCGAAACAATGTATCACCAACTGTGATGTGACGGAAGTGATGAAGACCTTCCCGGAAGCTAGCACGCGACCGGAAATGCCAGCCGATCTAAAGCTGTGGTTGGACTCGATTGAAGTATCTAGTCAGAAGTTGCGCAAGGATAAGTGAATGAGGAGTGTTCTTAATAATGCTGACTTTAGTTTTTTTTTTTTAATAATTTTTATGATGTACATATTCACCCACTTATATACTCATATTTATAGGTAATACAATTTTACTTTTTATATTTTCTTGCCAAGTAAAAGCGTCGTGACGGAGAAAAATGAATTTTTTACTTAATTATAATGGTCATACTCATTTAACAAGCAGTGGCGTTAAAATAAAAACCAAAGAGCTTATTTTCAAGTAAAATTTAAATACATATGTACAGAAGCGCTTATTAAAAAAACTCAAAGTTCAATAACACAGTTCGTATTTCAACACATAAAATCGCAGTGAGCTCGATAAAGGTGTAGTGATCTACGCAATAGTAGCAACTAAAACATTTACCTTAGTACATTGTTTTTGTTTTCCTCAAGCTGAATAAAATTGTTGAATATAAATTGTTATTCATAAGGCCACAACTAACAACAACATGAAGCGTAATATGTAGCACATTAGTGTCAAAGGTGTTTTCCGTTCTTAAGGCTGGTTTTCACTATGTCAAACTCAGTGGCGTTTGTCATCAAATAAGTGAAAACACATTGTAAAATGGGATTAAAAAGCGGTTTATCGATTGATTTCGATCACGATAGGTGTTTAGTCGTGTAGATGCGCTGCTAAATCGGCTATCTGTCAGTTTTTGGCCCATAATATCGGGGCCAACTTTTGGCGCCAAAATATGATGCAGTGAAAACCAGTTTTTATGTATTCGTTTGATATATTTATGCAGAAATGGAAAATTTCAGAGTACTGTCCGAAGGTGTATGTAAAAATTGCGTAGACTAACGCCAGAGTTTTTCAACAGATAACAACCAATTTTGGTGTCGCTTTAACTAGGAGAGAAATAACCAGTTGGTGAACATTTTAAGGACATAATGTCGAGAATGACAACTTTTGAATTTATAGCATTTTGAAGAGTGTGTGCGATATGTGAAACAAGCTGATTCAGAACGAATGAAATGATACAAATTGTAATATTACTTCTGTACGTCTGGCAATCCTACGGGCAGGTGTTGTCAAATTTTGCATCGACCCAGCTTATATTCGAATTTCTACACCCAAACGGCTGATTGTTGACTCGGACGGCCGATTATATTGACCGACAAAAATCACAGAAAGCGCGAAATGCACTTCCTGCTGAACGACGGTTTTCATAAAACGTTTGGAACGCTTTTACGCTTTGTTCAACTGGGTATCGCTGCATGACTAAGCCACAGCCTGTAGGGCCAACTGTTTGGAAAAAATTAACATCACACTTGAAGCACCCTATAACTGAGTCATCAAACACGTCACCGCACACAGGTCCCAAATAGCAAAAAAGCTGGTCGAAAATAAAAAAAAACAGACTTTTAATTTCAATGTTTAATTTATGGCACTTTTATAAAGAATAAAATAAAACGGATATTTCTATAAAAAGATAGTGCTTAGTATGAAGTTCCTACTCTTGGACATAAGCGCAAAGTCGCAGCTCGCTAAATTGCTAGTTTTTTTCTATTTTTAAAAATTAACATTGTGTATCTCTTATAAATACTCTAAAAATAAGTAAATTCATGATATTTATTAAAATACTATATAACAAATTATTTGTCTTTTAGTTTCATAATATTGTGCTAACTGTACGAGTTCGAAATTTGTAAGTTGTTGAGCCACAAAAAAAAAAGTTCCATCCGGTACCGCTTTGGACTTCCTATTGAACTATTCCTTGTTGAGCCTTTAACATAAATTTAAAACTTTAGCTGCGTTTATCTGCGCGCTTAATTTTATTTTTAACCAGTACCCATTTAGATATAGCTAGATCTGAGTTTTTGAAATGACCGTTACGAGGGTGGAGCACGTGGTTTTCGACCGATTTCATAAATGTTTAACATGGTGCTTAAGGAAGTTAAGCGGTCGAGATCGGTGAAGTATTTTTTTAGATACATACATATACTTATATGATATAAGTGGGCGGTGCCACGCCCATTTTCCTAAAATTCTACGAAAAAACAACTTTTCGCTAAAGAGCCATTGTATATATAAATTTTAAGTAAATATGGAGGAGTTCCGTAGCCCCACTGCTCAAAAAATCTGAACGTCCGATACATACACACATATAAATTCAAGGCCATATTTCTAGTAAAATCGCTTAAATTCGACGATTTTTATCCTATGTCATTGAGTAGGGTATAAGTTTGTTTGAAACAAATTTTTCTCTAGCGATGGTCAAAAATGAAATAATTTAGAAAAATTAGGGTTTCTAAAATTTTCTTTTTTTTAATCGGATGGAAAATAATCAAGCTGTCAATAGATAAGTGATTCAAGTATTAAAATAAGGGTTTTTTTTTATCAAAAACATGTAGGGTTCAGGAACTATGATGAACCTATTTTCATATTGTACTCAACCCCAACTAAATTTTGTTTCGGGTGGATTTCGTGATTTTTTTCTTATAGCACCGTGTATTAGTAGTTAGCAACCCCCAAAACCCAAAGTTTGTAATTTTTGTTGAGATTAAGTGATTTTTTTAATATTCAGTCCGCCATATTGGATTCGCCATTTTTAATCTTACATCAAATTTGTAATTATCGACCCCAAAAATGTATTCCTATATTTCAGCATCTTAAGCTCTCACATCCCACTATTTTAGCCAGGGTGAAACAGTTTCACCAAACTTTAATGTCTAACGGTCTTGTAATCTATGAAGAATTTCTTCGGAGGTAATCCAGAAGACATATGCTTGCTATAGTATCACAACAAGAAAAAAATTTGCGGTCCATCCTAATACATTAAAAAGAAATTTGTAAACTAAAAGAGCACACCTTTCGAACATGTTTGATAGTCTAATCAAACATTTTCAACCATCAACCAACAGCAAACTACTGCAATGGTGAATAAAATTTGTGGAGTATTTTCACCGTCAATGTCTGCCCACCGTCACTACGAGTTAAATGCGACGCATCAATGGCAACCGCACACTGTCAATCAAGCAGCAACAAGTAGCCATTGCAAAAACTACAAATACATCTAGTATGCCTGTACGGCGAAGGAATGTATGCAGTTAATGAAATAAATGCAATGTCAACTGAGGCGTATTCAGAAGAGAGCAGCAAACAAGTAACAACAAAATACCTCAGCATCATCGGCAATAGTATTTAGCAGCGAAGATAGCAACAACAATTGCGGCAGCAGATGCTTTTCTAGTCGTGTGTCCGTTCCCCCTTTATTAGATTTAATATCTGCCGCGTACCTACTAGCAGCGAAGAGCAGCTCACCAACAAGTATTTATTAATGTGGTCGACTGTGAATGGTGGGCTGCTGCAGACTATCAGCGCTACCAAAAAGAACTTTTAATATATTCAGTTGTTGTTGAATGCTCGAAGCATATGGAGCGGTAGCGCGAAAATACATAAAAATAAAACTTTTGACGGCGAGTTACATAAAGTTACTAGTTTAACTATTTAAGTGCATTCTGAGTTGTATCCAAAGTAATGAGGTTCTGATTGCTCGTTTGTACGCGCAAAAGTGTTTAAAAGTAAGAGGGATTGTATAAAACAAAAAAAAAAACATTTAATACATTAAAAATAATAATTATGGGAATTAAAGCGATGAAGAATAAAGAAATATGTAAATATAAGTTTCATGCATAAAATAATGGCAACTGCGATACAAATATTTAAATTTATGTAAAATTAAAGACACTGAGGGAAGTTGGGTTTCCAATCAGCTTCTATCAAACCGTTTCATGGGACCCTGGATACAGAACGAAAAAGGACAGAAATACCTGTGGTGACAATGCCTTTTCGCTGTTTCTTTGTGTTTAATTTCCATTATTTTTAAAGTAAAATACAGTTCATTCTCTAAAAAAAATTTTTAACTGGCGCTTTTGTTTCCATATAACGCATGCTCAGCGAAAATGCATTGCCCCTATTCAAGTGCATGGGAGTGTATAATAATGGAATTTTTTTCAGCCAAAGTGTGTCTGCGTGCTTTTCTTGCGCAGTAGCAACCATTCTAACCTACATACATACATACTTATCGATAACAACATCGATTTTTATCTTAAAGCAAGTTGTTAAAGAATAATGTAGTTTTATTCGGGGGCCGTAACGGTTATGGTCTTTACAATAAAATCATAATTTAACCACTAAAGTTGGACTTCTATTTTTCCAAAATTCAAATTTGGCCGTTATTTTATGATATTTATTTTATCGATTAATTTTTTATTTTTATTATTGCGATTATGTTATAGCTGTTATTCTAAGATTTCATTTTTAGATCGTAAAAATTTTAATTTGGTAAATTTGACCGCAAAATAAAAATCCGAATAGAAAAATATAAAAATAAAAAGTAACAATTTGGGAATGATCTAAAACCAAAAATCTATATATTTAACAGCTATTTTCGGTCCCTGCTTTTATCTAATCTTTAGTTTTTTTAAGAAAGAAAAATTAATTTCATTTTAACTAATTTATTTTGTTTAGATTTTGTTTGTCATTTACCTATATTATTAGTTGCAAAATTTATATAGAACTCTCCATTAACGTATATTTTTTATTAGTAGCTAATCTTTTTCTGCATAGCTTTTTAAATTAACGGATGCACTAAAGCGGATGCATCCCATCATCATGCGCCTGTTGTTGTTGTTGTTCTTGTGTTGCTGTTAATGGTTGTTGTTTATTTATAAATATTAGCTTACAGCAGCAGCGTCAGTTGATGTCGCCGCATCTCACTTAAATCACTCAAATGTGCAGCTAATGCCGCAAATGTACACAAACAAAAGCAAACACATGCATCGCCCCAAACAGTAAATAAATAAATAAATACAAATTTAACACACGCTTACATTAGATTTGTAAGTGTAAAGTATACGCCCCGCCGTTCTACCGCACCAAATACTCGCGTACGATGTGCACCACATACATATATACACACATATGTACATACTTGTGTGCATATTTATACGTAGATATCTAAAGCTTAATGCGTTGGTTGATAAAAAATGAGCGAATCAGTATAAATGCTAAGATGCAATCAATTTATCAAACGATGAGCAGCAGCAGCAGCGGCAGCAGAAATTCTGCGCAGTCACATTTTTTTTTTTCGTGGGGCGATGAAACCATGCAAGTATGCGGTGTGTATTTTTTCTATTATTTTGTTGAATGTGCAACAGGTGCGGTTGACTACAGCGAGTCAATAAATAAGTTCGATACTTTTTTGGGAGGGAAAATTAATTGACTAACTGAGAAAAATACAAGTGCATAAAAAATTTAGTTCTTCATAAACTAGGCCACTGTCATTTTAATGATATTTATTTAAAAAAAAAAAAAACGAATTTTCTTATTTATTATTTAAATAATGCCACTCTGTGACAGTATGAACATTTTCTTTTAACTTTCACCTAAGCAAATTTGGAAATTTTCGAGGTCTCATTTTTTTTTTGTATTGAAGACATAGCATTGCTGCGGTTGCAAGCTATCGATAATCTCTTGGCCATTTCACCACAACAACCAAACCAGTTGTCGCTTGACGTCGCTTTTCCGAAAGTAGCAAAATGCTTTCTGTTGTTGTATAGAAAAGTGCACAAAACAAAATAATAAAACGAAAAAAACTCCGGCAGTGCAACTGAGAGCGGAGGAAAATTGCGAAAAGAATGCTGTTTACTTGAACTGTTTTGTAAAGTTCTCGCTAACAGGTAATTGGAAATTTTAGAAAGATCTAAGTGAATGACGGCACTGCAGCTGCGGTTGGCGTTCACAATGTACAAATAAAAGGTGTGTACTTGTACGATCAGAGGATATATATGTAGGTTTAAAACCTCTTTTGCAGATATGACCCGCTTTAGGAAAGAAGCAAAATTTTACTTTTTCACTTATGTAGCTAAAAAAAAAACCAAGTACATTCGACTGATGATGAGCTGGATAGAATAGCGTCAACTATGGCATGTTTTGTGTCAAGTGGCTGGCTTGGGCTCAGTATTCATTTATCCCCACCTGTGAAAGACCATTGCCTCACCATCTCACAGTGGTGAAATCGAAAAGTGGGGCTCAAAATAGTGTTCATCCAGTTCTTAACCGATTAGATATATTTTTTAATGAAAGCTGATGACATCAAGATGAGAGTTTTGCACTTTTATTTGTTTGTATTAAATTTTTTGGTGCTAAGTGCCGAGAAAGTATCAGTTTTGAAGAAATTCGATTCTCGTGTTCCTGTTGATGACTGTTATATAATAAGAACCGGTGAAAAACAATTATATAGTTTCGACAATATAAAAAAATTACAAAAGAAAAATTTTAAATGTTATACAAAATTTTCACAAAATTTATTTTTTTTACTTAATTTTTAGAAAAATTTTAAGTATGCGGCTTTAAAGCCTATTTAATTTTAGTACAATAAAGTGCAAGTTTCGAGTGTTAAAGAAATCGCTTTGATTTTTCTTCTTTGCTCACAATGCTAGACATTTTCTTACACATCTGCAAAGTATGTACATATACTCGGAAAACTGTAGGCCAGATAGTGTAAAATTGTGTTTTTAGTTTTTCTCGCTGAAGGCAGGATTTTTTTTTAACGACTTTGAAGTTTCAATTATATGATTTTTTTTCATTCATTGCAATGTGGGTATCAAACATAAGTGAAAATTCTGTAGAATTGAAAATCATATAATTTTTTATGCAAAAAGACGAATTGGTAAAAAATTGTCTTGTTAAAATATTATCCTTGTACTTTCTTGAAAATTTCCAAAAGTTGTTTTTGAAAAAAATACATATATGTTAGAGAGTAATATCTTAAATCTTAGTATTTTGTCCTTCTAATATTATTCGTTAAAAAAATACTAATTCCTCAAAGGACATTGTCCTAAGGCATCAAAAAATGTAATCTTGTTAAATTTTACGGAATTTCAACTTTTATGGATATCAAATATTAAGAAGTGTGAAAAGTACAGGACTAAAATCCTCAGGTACTTATGTGCAATGAATTAAACAATAAAAAATTAATCGTCAAAACTTGTCAACATATTTGGCGCTTACGTATTAGTTTGCGAGGACCTACCTATCTTTACCCAGGCTCAGAACGCAAATGGTTTTAGGGAAAAGCTTTATCCAGGAAGACCCCAAGGTTTGCCATTGCCTGTCGTAGGGAGGCCGCTTTTGAAAAAAAAACTTATTTAGATATTGCTCAGTCCCATCCGGTGGTAGTGCCCACCTCTAATCCCTCCATCAGTGTACATCTAAACCAGTGTATACAATCTTAAATACATACTTATTAGAGTATGAATTACAAATATCTGCAAGCTGGAAATTGAATCAAAACAAACATGTATGTATAAGAAAGAATAAAAAAGCTGACCAACCCATAAGCGAATGGCCTTTTAAGTATGCCAGACAAATATCCTTCTTTGTTTGGCAATTTGTGCATTGTCTGATCAACAATCACATCATCGCACTTGCCGTTCGAGCCGTCATTCAAGTATTCTCTTCTCTGGTCACTTGAACCACATGCGGCTAACTGTTCAAGAAGACACTTTACACTACTTACATATGTACATACGTAAACATATATACATATATATAAGCACGCATGCATACCATGAAAATATCTACTACGTAGTAAGTGTTCAGCGATGTGCAGCTTAAAACACTTAGTTGGTTAAACATATTTAGTCGAACGCACTTGTTTGGTTGCTGCATGCCGCACTGTGTGGCAGCCACACACGCAGTTTAAGCTTCAAAGTGGCAAGCGACGTTTTACATTTTTTTCTCTGTAACGCATTACTTTTTTCACTTGCAAATCTTGGACCGGTTACTAGTGCTTGAAGATGCCACAATTTGTTCCACATTTGTAAGACTTAAAAGCGCTTACTCTTCAAGTTATGTACAATAATGTTAAAATTTAAATAATTTGCATTTAAAGCATTTACAAATATTAATTATCGCTAAAAATTTTGCTGCCATTGACCATTATTGCATACTAAAATGCAGTCAACCTATCATCATCATCATTGTAATCGATAGCAGTTGCTTGTTATCGATATTGTTACATATACATACGTATATTCCTTGTATAATTAACCTCAATCAATGGGTCGCTAAAAATATCGATAACGATATCGATAAATGCAACAAACAATTTTCGATTAATCGATAACGAATGGGTGTGCTCTTCTTTGAAAATGCCAATATCTTGTTTGCTAAAAATGGAGAAAAATTATTTCGTCATTAATCATCGCCTAAGAAAACAATAACTTACACAGTTATAGTTATACAGACGTATATGTACATCTGTACTTATGTGTGTATGTATGTAAATCAGGGTCATAAAAAATGCACAGGAAAATCAAGATTTTGGAATTTTCCTGTTGCCACCCCCAGAGCTGAAGAATATCGAAAATAAGGAGATGCGTAATTTTTTTTTTTTTTGAAATCGGTTAATATATGTTTAACCGTGTTGCCGCACAGTGATTCAAAACTGGAATTCAGTGTTCATAATTCATTGAAGCCTTAATTTTTCACTCAATTTGGTTAACTTTTTTTTAAATGATAGCTTATAAAATGTGCAAGACGCCAGTTGAGCATGATTTTTGAATTTTTAGTTGGTTTATTATATTAATTTTTTAGTGTGGAAACAGTACAAATTTTAAAGAAAGCTGATTCATATTTGTAGTTAATAAATGTTACACAGTAAAAGTTAGTTGGAAACAATTGTAGGGTTTCCCAAAAACGAAAAAATTTTACCAAAATTAATTTTTTTTTTTGGTTTTTACACAAATTTTGGCTATGCAGTTTTATATATCATTAAGTTTTACTATATTAAAGTGGAAGTTGCAAGTGGCATTTAGCATGAATATATGTATATGTGCTCGAAATGTTAGCGAAAACATTATTAAAAACGAGCTCTTAGGTACTTTTTTTATAGCATTTCAAATGTTTTGTGTGAAACTTTTTTAATGTTTTGGGGGAACCCTACAATTCTCTTGAACTAGGATAATCGATTTTCTTGAAATTTCTACTTTACTTTTTCTGCACTTTGCATTAAAAAATTTAATATAAACAAATAAAAATTCAAAAGTCTCTTGCTAGTTTTCTAAGCTTTCATCTCAAAAGAAGATTGATCAAATTGGTTGATAAATGAAGGCTCCAGTTAATTATGAACTGTAAATTCCAGTTTTGAACCACTCCGCTCGGGGGCTTTGAAGTTTTCCGTCTTTAAAAGAGGCTCAACTCAAAAAACATTTTGGTCGATTTTTTTGCATAAATCAATTTGTTGAATTTTTCTCAAACAATTGCAAACATTTTTTTCTTCGTGATTATATGTATTCTCTAACTAGAAAACTACTGTTATACCTACTATTTTTGTATCAATTGCGTTGAATTTGTACGTTCCACAAGCAGTTGTATTTCCGGATCTGATTTTTGAGTTCCGTATACATTAATTTTCGTAAAATTGGTAAAAAATTGTAAAACTTACATAAATATTTGTTGATTGAATAAGAATTCGTTCAATTAGAAATCTTCAAAGAATTAAATTACAATAAATATTTAACTTTAAAATTTTACTAATTGGGAAAAAATAGCTTTGAACCACCCTAATGCATATATTTATGTAGGTATGTACATATGTATGTATGTATGTTGAACTAATGCATTGCTATCGTTGGCAGCTTCATCTGCGCCAGCACGAACTCGAATCATTGTCGCACAGCGCCACCGTGACGAAAAGCTTGAAACGAGCCACAGCTGCGGCCTC
>NW_016167688.1:0-20890 GCF_001687245.7 Rhagoletis zephyria
TAATCATGCCCACATAGCTATTTTGCGTTCCAAAACACCTCAAAATGTTGAAAACTTGCAAAATGCACTTTGGTTTAAGTTGGGTATTCGTTATTAATCACTCTTTGTACTGCCTTTCGCATGCCCTGTATATTAGCTCCTGCCACTACAGCTTGCACCGCTTGACTGCAGCAGCAGTTGCATACGCGCTAACGCGACACATTTTTCGTTTGCACGACTGACTTTTGTGCACATTTTTTGACTATTTTTCGTCAATTTTTTGTTTGTCATTTCATTTTTTTTTTTTAAGTTTTTTCTTTGGTATTTTTCTCTCGCTTACAATCGAGTTCACAAAGGACACAATGTGGTGCACTACATTAAAGCTACTAAGCGAAGCGGCATACAAACAGAACAACACACTTATGCACTTACGCGCCCGTATTTATGCGCTTTTACAAGCATACATACACACAAACATACACACATCGCAACTATATAGCATAGTGACGACGGGTGCATGTATGCATGTAGGCTTGAGTTGAAAAGGTTAAATCGAAGCGTGCCGCAAGCGACAAAGGGGGCAAATCAGAAAAGTGAACAAAAAAGAAAACTTAAAATAAAACACAAAAAGGAGAAAAACTATAACGAACCAGGAAGGAAGTATGACGGTTGCACACAAAAAATATTTGTATGTATGTATATATTTCTGCACTGATAGCAAAATTTTCGGTTGCGCTACGCGTCAGCGCACCCTTCATTCATGTAACATTAAATTCAAGTTGACCTACTTTTTCCGCGCACTCTCACAGCTACATGCAAGCTCGTATTTTTACATGCATAAGAGTAGTGACAACGGCGCGGCGTATATGAGAGTTGGGTGTGTGGCAGCGGGCAGGCGAGGGGTACCCGGGCAACGATCACTTAGTGCAATATTGCCGCACTTTTAATGGCTGTGTTGATGATGCTGATGCTGATGATGATCACGATGACGCTGCCGATGGTGACTATTATGATGACGATAGCGATGGCATTGCTCTGCTGTTCTGGCTGTTGGCATGACGTTGGCACGATATTGCAGCAAGTGCCAGCACTTTGTGGCATGTTAGGTGCCTGCTTGCGCGCACTTTCAAATGTACAAAATTTACTCTTTGAACCTGTCTGTGAAATTGTATTTTTCAAAAATTTTATAAAATTTGTCTAGGTGTTTATCTTTTTTTTTTGGTCGATATTTTGTTTTGGTTGCTTTGCTTGGTTTGGTTGCTGCAGTATGTACAGCCATTGTGGTAACAAAATTGCAATCCAATTAAGTGTAGCAGCAGTCGTGTGTGTGTGTGTCGGTGCATGTATGTAAGTGTAGTATATGTTGCCATATTGCTAACCATGTATTCTGCCATGTTACTACTTACTCTCAACCATTGGCATTGATTATGCCGTAGAGTGTACCACTAAAAGGCAAAATTGCATTACTCCACACTTTGGCAAACTTATGGTTCTTTATTTTCACTGCCACTATGTATTTTGTATGTGAGTGTGTAGCAACTTGCAACATGCGTCAATTTACAGTTGCTCTATTGCATTTTCACAGAATTTTTCATTCATTATGCAAACATGTTTTTGATAGTTTTCCAATTTCATTTTCATACTTTTTATTGGCAAAAAATGTTGAGGTTAATGGAGGATGTGGCTCAAATATTTGCAACACTTAATTAAGAGGTCGTGTAGCACTCAGGGCATATTTGATAGATATGGATGAATAATATATGTATATATGTACCTTGCACCCAGCATCATCGGTTTTCCATCGGAATTAAAAAAACAAAACAAAAATAAAAATTTATTATATTTTGAGACTTCCGCCAAACTAACTCGGAAAAATATTTATTAAATTTTACATGAGCTGGACGATAAGATAACTAGAAAGCACTCATTATTTTGATAAAAATTGAAAATTTTCATGCGGTATTTTTAAGCCATCCGAAGTAATTTGACGGAAATCTTAAAATATAATAAATTTTATATTTCTGATGGAAAAGCCGTACCGTTTTTTTTTTTTGTTCATATGGAGAGTGATGCACCCTAATATACGCTTAGTTACCTTTATTTACGCTTATTTATTTATTTATATTTATATACTCTTATTTACGCTATCTATAGACGTTTGGAAATTTTTACATTTACCGATTTCATGTTATCGATAACACTAATTAAAATCGATAACAGACATTTCGATACTTTATACTTTATTAAATTGATGACACAGATAATTTCAAATCAATATCGATAAATGTGTAGAGCTCGATAAGTTGGTCGATATATTCATGCGTATAAATATAAAATTCGTGGGCATAATCATATTGATATTCCCATGTATCTATTTGTTAGTAGGGCTATTGATAAAAGTATCGATATAATTATCGATGACCTTACAGGGATGTCAGTTGATGCCTTTATTGATAGGCGCATCGAAAATGTTACCGAAAAAGTAACGACATCGATGATGTCATATCTACTATCTGCATATTTATCGATTATCGATATTAATAATAATATCAAATTTGTCTAATCCAGCGTAACGAAGGAAGTGGTAGAATGGTTGAATTGGGCTAAGGAAAAACTAGAGAGGGACCGAGTCTACTAAATAAGCGACGTGACGACGTTATACAACTGTGAATCCGAAGTTCGCCAACTTTATCGAGGAGTTTGTGGTAAATACATAGACCACGCAGTAAAGCGGATAAACGAGCTACGAAGTCGTGGGTTCGAGTCCCATGGCCAAGAAAGTTTTCATTTACTTCATTCCATTATAACTCAAATTTTTTTGTAAATATAATTACTTTTATGGTATTTGTCATATTTTTTTTGACATTTACTAGTGCGAAAATGTAATGCACGATAATCGAAAAAATATTCAGTAAAACAGCCGTTTCCATAATCAAAAATGCATTTTTTCCCACGGCGATGTCTACCGGGGAAAAAAACAAAATTCGCACTTCCACTTTGAAACAACTTTCGAACAAAAGAAAAATCATTGAAATCGGTTGAGAAACATAGGAGCAGGAGGGAGGATTAGGTATGTATGGGATTGCGTTAGCATATTAATATATAGATTATTTGAGACTTGATCAGGTAAACTGATTACTTAGCAGGAATCCTAATTTATTCGTATGCCATGGCGTATGAGTGACAACAATGTCTTAAGCAGGGATCACACGATTTGTACATTTGTACAGCTTTGGCTATTTCCTCCGTTACAGAGTGGCGTTGTTTGGAGAGCTTTTACTGAGCTTCTCTCATTCTCGATAAAAATGTCTAGACAACACCACTATGTGACTGCCAAATGTTCAAATGTACAAATCGTGTGATCCCTGCTTAACACCTTGCGACAATCAATTTTAGACCAAAAAAACTATACTGTATACGCAAAACTAGGGACCAAAACCAGTAGAACCGCCTTTTATTTTTACTCTCTGATTTTGGGATTTTTTAAGAAATGAGTAATTAAAAAAATTATGTATTTAAAATATTCTGTGTAATGCAAAATAACAATATGGGTTTCTAATGAAAGATAAAACTCTGTGGAATTAAAAATAAATAAAATTCGTCCGTGCATAATGTGTCCTCTTAAAACTGTATTATTGAATATCCTTGAAAATTTAATTTGTATGTTAGGGACTCGACAGCTTCCTTGAATTTTGTGCTTCTAACTCTGTTAGCCCAGACCGACAAACGGTTGTAGTGCCAAATAAGAAGAATAAGAACCTGATTAGCTTAAAAATTTAATTGATTAAAAGGGCATTTCCAATACCCATTCCTTCTTGTGAACCAAAAAACTGTTTTTTTTTATTATACAGAATTTTTAATTTGGCACCCATATTGTTATTCAACATTGCACTGAATTAATAAAAATTTGTTTTTGAATCAATCATATCTTTTAATAATACATATAAGGAGAATCCCAAGTTTCGGAATGACACAAAAAGAAAAACGCTGAAACACGTGAACCTAAGATTAGGTGGTAGATTACGGATCTGTATACCATTTTTCCAGATCAGGTCATTTTACCAAGATATTTTCATTTATATAAAAGAAAATTAAAATTAAGCAAAGAAAAAATAACAAATATTTGGTATTTTTTTTTAGCTTCCTATTAAAGTCTGTTTCTTTTCCAAAAAATCAAGCTGCTAGCGATGATGATCTATGGATAAAAAAAACATATGAAATGGGGCCAGCAAATAATTTTACTCATACGTAATGTGACCAACCGTACTTCTTTCGGAAGTACAGTACTTCTTTTTTCGCTCTTGTACTTCGTACTACGAAGTACAGTCAAATGTACTTCTTTGCGATAATTTGTCCTTCGGGAAGGAGATTTTGTAACCAGTTAGCGACAATTTTCGGATCGCTATCGCACTTTTTGACGCATGATATAAATGTTTTTGCGTCAAAAAGTGCAATAGCGATTCGAAAATTGTCGCTAACTGGTTACAGAATCTCCCCCACCAGGTCCTGTTCTTCTCCGTTCTTCTGGACATTCGTCACATGGCCTGGATGATAAATTCGTTCAAACCATTAAAGTCGCCGGGGGCCGATGGCATCATATCTGTGCAGCTGCAAAGGGCTCTGAAGGTGTCGTGAAATTGGTTTGATCCATGCATAAGGACCGGGTACATCCCCAAGGCTTGGAGGGTAGTCAGTGTTGCGTTCATCCCGAAAGCCGGGAAAGGTTATCATGTTTCTCCTAGGGATTTTAGGCCTATCAGTCACTGTTTTTCAAGAGCTCATAAGCATATATTGCAAGAAAAGGTCGGTGAATACGGCCCTGCACACATTGGTAAAGTGGTCAGAGGAAGTCTTCACGCATGAAGATTATGCAGTAGGGGCCTCTTCGATAGCGAGGGGGCGTCAACAATGTCACTCCAGAGGCAATAGTCAAGTATATTCATAATTTGGGGGTTGAAACCAACCTAATAAGTTTCCTTCGTGACAGAACTGTCGCGGCGAAGTGGGGGAGTCAATGGGAGCCCTCAAAAAGGTGGAGTTCTCTCGCCCCTGCCCTGGATTGCGGTTGTAAACGACCTTCTAGAGGAACTGGAAAAGTGGGCTGTCGGGGGATCGCCTATCTAGATGATGTGGAACATTTGGTTAAGGGACGATTTCTGTACACCCTTTTTATTCTAACTCAAGGTTACCTGAACCAGGTAACTAGGTTGGCAATCAATGGTGGCTGTCGTAGAAGCCTAATATTCAAGAGGAAGTTGAAGGTGAATCAATTCCACACTTTCTTTTAGACTGTCCAACCTTCGCGAGGCTTAGATGGAAACATTTGGGCTCGCACTTGTGAACAAATACTGAGCTCTCAGGGATCGAAATTAGCCGCATTTGAAATCTAACCTAATCAACCTAATCAGTACTTCTTTGAGCTATGAAATAGGTGGTCACATTACTCATACGACACATCGTACTTGCCCGTACTCGTATATACTCTTCCATGAGGAAAATTACATAATCTAGGAAAACGGTATGGAAATTCATTATCTACGACCCGAAAATAAGTTTACGTGTCTCGGCGTTTTCTGTGTCACCTTAGCGTCCCTACAGTGTTGTTCTTTAAAAAAAATCCTAACCCCAGAGAGAGAAACTAAAAATGGTGTTTTCCTTTATTTGGCCCATAGATTCCTGAATTAACGAATTTAATTATTCCCGTAAGATTTCTAATGCCTGCTTTTTCTAAAAGTCGACCATTCAAATCTTTCATCTCTGCAGTGAAATAATACATTTTCCGCTTCACATCTGCTCGCTGTTTTAACTTTTTTCTAAAAGTCCATTCAATCTCACTAAAACCACCGCAAATCACATCCGTCTCTCTTTCTAACTACTACGTGTGTGTGTGTGTGTGTGTGTGTGTGCACACTCAGCAAATGACATAAAAACTTTGCACTATCGCTTCATAAACACCTTTATTTTTTTTATTTTTTTTGTTTTTGTGAAAAATCTTAAATAAACACATATATTTGTCGTTGAATGGCTACATTTTGTATATTTATTTACTTATTTGCTTGTTGCTTTTATTTATTTAGTCCTGGTTTCTGGTAGCGTGGCCTGGCGTTGCTTGCTGCTGCCGCTGCTGCCTTCAATGTTGCAAGTAATTTATTTTGACGGGCTACACCATTTACTTTACTAACTCAGTTAGTAGTTACGAGCAAGTATGCAGTTTGTTGTTGCATGGCCGCGATTGGACAGCACCAAAAGCGAACAGTCAGCGTTGTTGGTTGACTGGTTGAGTGGCTCAATGGCTCACTGTGGCTGTCGGGCGGGCGGACTGTCTCGTTGTTTGACCAAACCCCACCACTGCACAGCTCAGTGGCTAAATAAATAAATATGAACTACCATGCATAAACACATATCTACATATACACACACATTTACACAGCAAGCAAAGGAGTGAGTGACGTTGCTGTGGACTTCACTGCAGTGGCTGCGTTGGCTTGCCAAGCCGCTTTTAGTGTTTGAGCGCATTGAGTTAGTCAGTTGTATAGGTACTTTTTTTAATTTCATTTCTGGCAATTGGCAGTTAGTTAACTTCTCACTGTGCCAAACTGCCAGTCCGCGGGTCAGTCAATAAACTCTGTTTGTTTGTGTTTTGCCTTTATGTCGTAAGTCACTCGCGTACGAAAGATAATACTCATTTATAAAGTAATCGTAAAATGAATATATATACTTTTTTTTCGCTCACTGTTTATTTATATAATTTTTTATTGTTTTCGGCAGTAAATGGTTCGCAATAGTTTCGTCGCAATGTGTATGGCTGTGTGTGTGTGTGTGTGTGTGTGAAATGCTGCTTTTTTGTGTTTGTGTTCACTTTGTGTTTGCTTTCTCCTTTCCGCAGGTGTTTTTGTGTAAATTTACGATTTTAAAATAAATGGTGTTCCAGTCAATGCAGCATTCTTTCAGGCCATTCATTTTACAATGTACAATGAATTTTTGTTCAAGGTTGTGGCCGACGTCTGGCGCTTAAGTGTGCAAACATAAACATACGCAGACATTTTTTGGTAGTAATAGAACAGAGCCGCACTGGAGCTTTGATTTAGGGGTGAAGTGATGAAGGGGACATATCGGCACTTTTTAACTCTGAAATTTTTAAAGAAAAAAGGTACAGGGAGCATAACTAAAAAAAATTATGAATAGCGAAAAAATAATAATAAATTATATCACTGGAAATAATAGATCTTATTTAAAAAAAAGTTACGTGTGTCAAGTTAGCACTACACTTTTGGAAATTGGAAAAGTTAACTACGGCATTAATTGTAGTGTTTTTGTTGTAAAATTTGTTGTGGAGAGCAAAAATTTGTAGCTCTCGTTTTTTAAGAAAAAATGGTATGTAGTGCTAACTTGACACCATACACCTAGTCGATAGAATTGAGATATCCAATATGTTACTATGCCATTAATTGTAGCTTTTAACTTTAAAATTTGTTGTGGAAAGAAAAAATTTGTAGCTTTCGTTTTTCTGGAAAAAATTGAGTTGACCCTTTTTCGAACAAAATTTAGTATGTAGTGCTAACTGGACACCATGCACCATTGACGACAGAATTGAGATATTGAAAATGTTACAACGGCATTAATTGTAGCTTTTTTGTTGTAAATTTGAAGGGTATAGGTAGGGATCTTGATAGAAAAAAGACAAAAAATATAACCTTAACCAAAAGCAGATGTATGGTTATGAGACAAAATAGATAAATATGCAATAGATAGTTTCCCTTCTCCAGGGTTTATATTTAAAGGTGGCAATTCTTTAAAAAAAAAATGTACCCTAATAAAAATACATAGAGTGGTCGAAAAAATTATAGCCGCACCACATTTTTACAATTGCTTACAAGTTATTTTTTTTTTTTGTTAATTTTGGTATTTTTTTATAAATATTTTTTTTTATAATATAGTTAATTTTTTTAGCAAAAAACGTGTGTAAAATCAAAGCTTCGAACTGTATGCAATATTAAACAAAAAATCCAACAAACTTTGAAAAAATTTCGAACTCTTTTAATAAGATTTGCTAGAAAGATTCTGAGTATGCAGTTTTGTAGCTCGTGGAATTCTAGTGGAATAAGGAATTTTTGGAATTTTATTTTTGTCGAAGATGTTACGGTTTTCTTCCATGTAAAAATAAATGGTGTGTATTCGGTATATGGAAGCAAATGGGACAAAAAAATCTAAAAAATCAACCGTAAAGTTTAGCGATTTGAAACTTGTACTTTATTCTACCAGAGTTCAGTGCATACTCGTATTCTTTCTAGAAAATTAAAAACTAAAAAAGCTCGAAATTTTTACCAAATTTGTTGATTTTTTCAAGTATCGCCCAAAGTTATATACTATATATTTATAAAAAAAAACTAACCAAAATTAAATAACAATAAAAATAAAATGTTGATGAGTTACATTAATTATTAAAAGATGCGTATGAATTGAAATATTTTTGGAAGGGTGTTATTTTAAAACTACATATATTTACATGGGTTGCTACATGTTTAAAAAGTTAAATTCAACTTGAATTGCGGCAATCAGGTGTTTGAAATATGTATCACAATATGAGTTTCAGACGAACGAGTTTTAAGAAGGTTTTAGTTTAAAAATTGTTTTTAAAGGGGTTGCCACCTTTTTGAAAAGTTGAATTTTGATAAAATTATGCACAAGCTATATGAAATAATAAAATAACAGTGTCAAATTATCTAATAAAGTAAACAATTAAAAGATGGGTATCAAATGGGTTTTGGGCCTTATTTCAAAAGTAAATTTAAGAGGGTTGCCACGTATTTGAAAAATCCAATCAAAATGTTCTTATTGACTGATTATGATGTACTTCATCGTTTTTTGCAAAAATATAATAGTTGCCCTTTTTTCATTTCAGGTTACGATATCTATGTTTTATAAAAACAGCAAAAAACATCAAAATATTTATATTGGCAATTCTCACAAACTTCGAATTTTTTTTGTGAAAATATTTTTTTCGTTAAATCGTGAGCACTTATCTGAAATTTTTGGTATACGTTCCTTCAGCTGCTAGAATAAAAATATTTAACGTTTTTTATGCGTGTTTTTTTTTTTTTTTGAAGTGGGCGCAATTTCAGCCCGATTTCGAAAATTTTTAACATATTGCTTTTCTATGCCAAGTTCAATAATTGTGGTGAGTTTGGTACAAATTGATGAATCGGTTACAGAGATGCACATACGGTAGACCAAATAAAAACTGGGACGCAAAATTTTAGTAAGTTTTGGCTATTTTTCTTTAGTTTCTTTAATGTTTATTGTTTTTTTTTTAGGAAAGTATAGCTGATTACTTAACAAACACGACGTAAATCCAATTTCAGTCTTTAAAATTTCTGTAAAGTTTGACCAAAATTTCTAACTTCCTGATCAGCATCTTTAGACAAAATTTTGGTCTTCAGTTTTGCAGCCCATCAAATTTTAGCATGTGCAAATTTTAAGTTCATCATTCGCTCGTTATTTTTTTTTTTATATAAATAAAAATTGTTGAACATAAATTGCCAAAAATAAACGCTAAGTCTACAGCCGAATCGCATTGCAAATGCAAAAAGCAAAACTACGCTTTCAGTTTTTCTCTCTGGTGTCAGGTATTTTTTAAAGATTTCGAAATCTTCAAATTTTTTATTAATGCAAAGAAATTATTTAAAAAATTCAGGCCAATGTAGAATAACAATATCGAATAAAAGATAAAAGATCGAATAAAAGATAAAGCTCTGTAGAGTTAAAATAATGTGAAATTGTATAGTACATAAGAGAAAATGTCCTCTTAAAACTTTATCCTTGAATATATGAAATATTTATTTTTGGAAAAATTATATGTTATGGACTAATATATAAATAAACATGCGACCATATCTTCGAAATTCCTTCTAACTTGATTGGGTTAAAAAAATCAAATTAATTAAGTGGGAATTTCCTAAACCTATTCGTCCTTGTGAATCAAAAAAATTTAATCTTTTTTTAATTCTAAAGAATTTCCTCTTTCATTTGGTAACCTTACTTCTATTTTGCATGGCGATGCATTTTTTAAATAACTTTTTGAATTAACCATAAATTTGAAATTTCGAGACCCATTAAAAAAAAATCCTGACGTCAGAGAGAAAAACTAAAAACGCAGTTTTACTATATTTAGTCCATAGTTTTGTGAGTATATTGATTGTTTCGTGTGTTTTGAAATTTTTTTGTATCTGTCGCACGTTGTAATATTAATTGGTCGCTCGCAATTTATCTACAATTTCGATTGTTTTCGGTAAAAATTATGGTAAATAGGAATTAAACGCTTTTTTTACGCACTGAATTCGTCGCGGAAATTGTACGTATTTGTGTAAACGACTTCACATAAAAATGTTTACAAATGGTTTACGAGGCCGTAAATTTACGCATTTAGATAAATACTCTAAATAAAGTGGCAAAGTGTTTGTGTCGCACTATAAGCTGTAAAGGTACAAACCGGCTGTCTTAATGGCTACGGCTTTATGGAATTTAATAAATTTAAAAATTCTTTAGACATACAATACTCTTTGTTGTGCTCTACAGACTCATTAACATTTACTAAGTTAATTAAAAGGGAATTTGGCATTTAATTGAAAGTATGAAACGCTTTTGTTCTTCGACAAAAAGGTATGGGGAAGAACGCAGTGCCAAAGTGAATAATAATAATTTCCACCAAACCCCTTTCGCTCCGTCACTGGCGCTTGTTACCATTTCAAAGTATTCTTTTAAACATTTTGTGTGCACTTTGTTTTGTATTTCGGTAATTATATACTACTTAAGTGTCTACAACACCTTGTAAGCTCTTTTTTTTACTTCTTTGTTCTCTGGGCTCACATAGAAGCTGTATGCAGCAGCGTCCCAACGCAACCAAACCAATACTCCCAAGCGCTGCAGTTGTCTGTGGCAATAAAATACTAAAGGCTCGTACTTTTGTTTTCACATTTACCTTCCAGCATTGTGCTCAACAATGTCATGACATGTTAAGCGTAGTAATAATTCAGTTGATTTAAACGAGCTACTCTTCGTTAGAGTGTTTATTGCTAGGTAACAATCGAAAGATTTATTTGTGAAAGTTTTTGCATTTAAAACTTGAAGATAAATGCTGCTGAAGTGAGGGTCGTTTCAACACATCGTTTTGTATCCTTTTTATGTCGTAGGAATTTTCGGTTACGCGCGGAATGGTTTCAATAATGTATACATACTTGATGCCGATATTATTTAATATACTTAAATTAGAAACGTTGAAAAAAAAATGTTATGTGATGTGGAGCAGTCATTTGCATTTGGAGTAGCTTGGGATGTTGTGGAGTCAAAATTTGCCCTTTCTATCATTCATTATTTTTACTTCATAGTAGGAGGCTAAACTTTGAAAGCGGAAGAACTTGGTATAATCAAAATACTGCAGACTGCTGTGAAATGAGCAAGATAGATGATGTCATCGAGTAGAGATTATGAGAAATTAGTTCATATGACATTTAGGAAGCAGTGGCAAAGGAAATAATTTTTAGGCAACTAGCAAAAAATTCGTATACAGCCATGTCGTGATATCCGATGTTCTCGTTATCGGATTTAAATCCGACAACTTTTTTTGTTGAGGTAAACGCTAACGTGTTTGCTCATTTGTGTTGTTTTTTTGAATGTAATTTTAAAATTTTTTAATGTAGGTAAATATGCAGGAAACGAAATTCATGTTTTAGCATTCAAATAATCGATTTCAAGGAAAAAACCACAACAAAATTGTACACAAAATGGTATGCTTCATTTCCTGGGTACGGTTCGCTTACTTGTAAAATGATTTTGGGTTATTGAGTTCAGGCGCGTGAGCCGAAAGGATTAAACTTTAATTCAAATCAACGATTTCCGTGGACTAATGTATTAATAAATTCGGGTTGAAAATGAATGAAAATTGTGAAATATTGTCGTTGGCTGTTGGATGAGGTTTTTTGCGCGGATAGTGCCACAGAGGATTCTGGCAAAATACTGTGGATGGCGCACAGTGTGCTTTTTGAGACTGTATGCGAATTAATATTAGTTAATATTTTGATATCATACAACATGGTTTTGAAAGCAAATGTTACTTCCTTCCACGAAAAAAATTTTGCCCATGAGCCATAGATACCTACTCCTCGACCTGCTCCTCCTCGAAAAAAGTAGGTCGAAACTGGTGTTCCTAAAAAAAAGACAAGCAAAACCCACTGGATTTCTTAAAAAAAAAAAACAAAAAAAAATTATATTTTTTTTTATATAGTTAGTCGAAAGTTCGAGCGTTAATTTAAGCCTAAGTGGAAGGTTCCATCACCTTTTGCTTATTTGCGATAGGTACTCATACTTCGGTAAAATCAGTTTCGCTCTTCAATGAATGACTATGACTCGAATATTTTATTATTTCATAAACTTGTGCATAATTTTATTAAATTCGACTTTCTAAAAAGTGACAACCCTTAAAAAAAAAACAGTTGCAAACTAAGACCTTCATAAATCCCTATCAGTTTGAGAAACATATTTCGAAACCTAAGCCGCAATTCAAATGGAGTTTCATTTTTTAAATATGTGGTAGCAGTCCTAAATACTATAGCCTTTTCAAACTCATTTCGATTGATACCCATCTTGTAATAATTCATTAAACTTGTTCAATAATTTGAATTTAACTTTTAAATAGGTGGCAATCCCTCTGCAAACACCTCAACAATATTCGAAATATCCAAACTAAAGATGTCTTAACACTCTCTCGTTGAATGCCTATACTTTAGTATTTCGTATAACTGGTGTATTTGAATTAAATTCGACTTTTCAAAAAGTGGTAACCCTTTTAAGAAATATTTCAAATTAAAACCTTCCTAAACCTCTTTCATCTGAGATATATGTTTCAAATATCTGATTGCCGGAACTCAAGTTGAATCTCATTTTTTAAACATATGGCAACACTCCTCGATACACTTCGGAAATAAAGCCTTTTCAAATTCATTTCGATTAATACCCATCTTCTAATAATTAATTTAACGTATTAAATAATATTATTTTAACTTTAAACAGGTGGCAACCTTTTTCAAACTACTTCGCAAATAGTTTAATGCTCAAATCATGTATTTACTATCACTCTTTCGTTTGACACCCATATTGTGTTATTTCATAAACTTGTGCGTACCTTAATTTAATGCGCCTCTCTCAAATAGGTGGCAACGCGCTTCAAAAAAATTTTCAAACTAAAACTTTCTTAAACCCCTTTCATCTGACACCCATATTGTGTAACATATTTCAAACACCTGATTGACGCAATTCAAGTTGAATTTCATTTTTTTAACATGTGGCAACACTAATAACTCAGTTCGGAAATAAAGCCATTTCAAACTCATTTCGATTCATACAAATCTTTAAATTAGTCATTTAATAAGTGATTTAACTTACACAATATTTTGAATTTAATTTTTTAACTAGTGGTAACTCTTTCCGCCCAGATGCACACTTTACTGCACAAATAGAGCCCTTTAATTTGACCTCAATTTTGAATTTCAAACAAACGGTGCAAATTTGATGACTAACAAAAAAACCTTCGCGTATTAAATATACGAGTTTCTGCATAAAAATTAGCAGGTGTTAATTAAGGTCTTAATCCCGATCTCAATTTCGGTCTTAATCTTATCTAATACTGAGCTTGATTTAAATCGTGACCAACCACTGCTAACTTCTCCTGTCGCATTTTCACTTGGAATTAGAGCCGAACGAGAGTGTCGCTTTTTCGTTGCATCGATGTTTGCATTCCATCGTGATCACGATAATTATTTTATTTTGATTGAGATTAATAAACCAAAGCATAAAAACAACCAAAAACCAAAAGCAGCACTAACTACGAATGCGTTGGAATTGCTGAGCAGCATTTCTCCCGAATTTGTGACGGGAGATTTTTTTCACTGACGCGAGTTCGCTCGAAATCTGTGATAGGCCTGCCAACCAAAGGCAAAGAAGTTTCCCTTAAAAAAAAATAAAATCAAAATTATAAGCGAACATTCCTAGCTACTTTCTGCCCACAAAATGTTACGAAAATGTTGTCCTTAGTTCTTCGCTAAAAAATTTAATGAAAATCCAATTCAAATTCAATTAAGTTACTGCTGTAATAAGCTTCCAAAAAAATCGTCTATGAATTCATTTTTAATTTACCATTTTCGTCTTGCACGTCGTTAAAAAAACAAATTCCATAAAATCGAAAGTCATTAATTTACTGTGAAAAAGGGAAATTGCAAAAAGCGTTCAAATACATAACAACATTTCCAAGAACAAACACAGCAACACACAGCAGCTGCTTTGAATAGCTTTAAACTTAAATCAAAATTAATTCCACTCAATGGCCAAGCTTAAAATCAACTTTACGTAAATGCTCGTACACATTTTCCAATCAGTCAACATTTTGCTGATTTTGTGCAAATATGCGAGAATGCATGTGTGTGTGTGTGAGTGCATTTGCGTAGATGTGTGTGCGCTTGAATAAGTCGCACAAATGAAATATGTCATGATGAATTGAGTGAGTACTGCGATAATTCTATACAAAAGCTCATACACACACCATTACACTTGATGACCATAAATCAAACATTTAATCAAAATGTGGCTAAAAGGACACGAACACGTTAGTTATTAACACAGAGTAATAGATGGAGACTAATAGCAGTACAAACCAAATGCCATTGAAATACACACAAATATGAATGTAATGTAAATGTAATGTAAATGTACCAAAATACATTTGTAATCAAATATGTATGCAAACAAGTACATATGTTCGCATTGAATTACATAATTTGATTGTGCGCACATTCGTGAAATTTCAAGGCACACGCAGCACCAGCAGCCGCCACAGCTGCGTTTGCTAGGCCAACATCAATTGCTATAGCAGCCAATGAATATCTTGGCATTCAGTTTGCCTAAGAATTCAATTAGGCAGTGAACCTTAGCGATTGCTTGCAATGCCCCCGAAGAAGTTACCATCATCCGCAGACACCACTCGCCATTCAACGACGAAATGTCCTTGACACGTAACATTAATTTCACGCGCCGCCCTCTAATTACATGAATGCGATGAAAGCGAAGGGGATTGTATGTACCACGAGTAATTTGCTTTGTACAAAAGGCCGAAGTTGAGTTGTGAGTGAGGCGCAACCAACATCTTTACTGATTTGTGGTAAGTGTCATAGCTTGGTCGCCCCCCCCGACGGTTGTCCTTGTTTGTTACCGAGTATGCGCAATCTCAGTGCTCAGTGCTCAGTGCTCAGTGCTGCTGCTGCTGCCACCACACCTCCTCGGTTCACCACAATGTTTGTGCTATCAGTTTAAATTAATATCCGCGAATGCCCGCAAACAATAAGCATAGCAGCAAAGCGCAGGGAATTACAGATTAACTGTCATCTGTGATTAGCTGTGTAAGACAAGCGGACTTGCTTTGCTGACTTAGCGCTCGGTTGGCGGTATTTGTGTTAAAAACAAAAAGTGAACTCTAGCTATTTGGCAGCCAAGCCAAGCCGTAGATTAAAAGGTAAGAATTACTTAAGCTTTCAACGCATATGCTAATTAGTTGAATGAAATGATAAATTGAAAACAAAATGTTGCATATTTAGGTGTGTATTTGCGTAGTCGATTTGTGTAGAGAGGGGTCAGATTCGATTTCTAGGCCGATCGCAACCAAAAAAAAGAATGTTTTTAATAACGTTCGCTGGCAATGGAAAAGCTTAGAAATTATTTCTGGCATAAAAAGGCGACATAAAACTGTAAGTCCCTCCGTTTGTGCTACAACATGAAGGCACACGCTACAAATTGATGGAAAAGAAAAGTGTTTAAGCGACAATTATTTATTTATACCTAGCAGCTCCGATAGACGTTGTCCTGCCTATAATTGCTTAACGACTGGGCCGTGCAACGAAAGAAATAACATTAGTGACGATTTGTATTTGAAATGTAGTAATTCACAGTTGAAACCGTTTTTTTTGGTGGTGAGGGAGGGTTTAAAATGCTTTTGCGTCTTGTAGGGACAATCCTGTCCTACTAGCCTGGATATTCCCCTGCCCTGGGACTACTCGCGCATTACTTCAGGGCAAATAATCCAAGATGGATCTTGACTGGGTCAGTTTCGACTCTCCCTGCGTCCAGGGTCGCCTAATTTATAGCCAGCATCAAGCTGGCATGTCGGTTCAACACATATTCGCTTTATTGTCTTTTATTTTGTTGATAACATCCAAATCGAGCTTTTTCATACGTAATACTCTTTCTACGAACTTTGTCACATAATCCCACTTTGTTTTGTCTTGTAGTATAACATCAATAATATTTTCAGGTCTGACCACTCCATTGAGTGCCTCCACTTCGTCTCGTTCTCTGTTCCATCTCTGGCAGTGGAAAAGGGTATGTTCTACATCGCCTTCAAGCCAATTGCTGGTATTTTCGAAAATTCCAATGACCGGATAAAAACTGTGTTAGGTAGTAATTTACTTCGTCGTGCTTTCTTTCAATCCATTTACTTATATTCGGAATAAACCTAGATGCCCATCTGCTTCACTTATCGGTTTCCCATCATCCTTGCCAGACATCCAGCGCATTTTTCTTTATTTGTTACCCTCTGTCTCGGCAGAGGTTTCCGGATGATTTGAATAAATAGTACTGCTTTCTCTCATCGGCAAGTAAATCTATTGGTTTTACGCCCGCAATTACTAAGGCAGCAGCATTTGATACCGTTCGGTAAGCACTTGTTATACTGAGTGACATAATTCTTTGCACAGCAATGAGAGGCTTTCTACTGCATTTTATTTTTAATGTGTCTGCCCACACTTCGCTGCCGTAAAGTAGGATGGAATGGCTTATCTCCATAAGCATTTTATACGCCTCGCTGGCAGAGCTCCGCTGTTACATTCGCAGCTTTTTCTGTAGCATATTTTAGTTGTTCGCTGCCAGAATCTCGCTAGTTTGCACGCATCTCTATTTCCAAAGAGAGTAAAGAGTAAGAATTCTGTTTTCTGCGTCGCTAATGTTAGCCCATATGAACGAAGCCAGTCCTGTGTTCGTAACATCACTTGCGTCAACTTTCGTTGGACGTTTCGAGTGTCTCGTAGCCGAATAACTGCTGCGATATCGTCTTTGTAGCCCACTAAGAAGGTTTCTTCTGGCATTTCCATTCTCAACATCTCATCATAGCTAATGTTGCAGAGGTCTGGGCCTAAAATAGGTCCTTGAGCTGCGCCTGCCGCTACTCGTGTTATTGATTAGCTCCCGTTCTTTTAGATAGCTTCGAATCCTTCTGCTTAGATATGCTGGAGTTTTTGAGTCCCCCAGCTTCTTCAACTACTGATTTTAATCTTGGTTTTATCAGTTTCTTCAATTACTTTTGGGCTATGTTCAGCATACAGAGTGGCCGATAAGCTGCTGGGAATATAAAACGGCTGCACAAATTTTTTTAAAAACCTTAACAGCAAATTATGAGCACCGTTATTCATAAAGTAGACGCTCACGATTTTTGTCAGACCAAGATATGAGGATTGCTTAATAAAAAATTCAAGATTATTTTCTGACTTGATTTTTTTTCGCTAGTCACGTAATTCGCAGTTATATCTTTAACGCCTGGATTAATCTCGGTCTTAGTTATAAAGTGAGTGAACTTGAAAAGCCATAGATTTGCTTTTAATAATTCAGATATCTATCGTTTTCTCATGCAGGTTTTAAAATTTATCTGCCCTTCAAATGCATTTTTGCAAAACAAAATAGGTATTTAAAGGGCGGATAAATTTTAAAACCTACTTGAAAAAAACAACCGAATGTTTTTAAAATGGGCAAAAAAAGTTAAGCACTTCAATATTGAGGGATTTATTTGTGTATTTCTGTGTAACGACAAACCTAAGTTTGGTTTGCTCCAGTCTAGTGGAAAAGATGCGTATGAGGCATCCTACCGACAAGGCCTTAGACTCCAGGTAATGCACCCACGAAGTCCAAAGGCTTGTGAGCGCCTTCTTATTTTTCAAGCGGTGATTTCTGCCTCCATTTTTTGTACAGTTTCAGCCCTTATTTCACATGAAAACATGAATAAGTCGCACTGACTGGTCCTCTAAATCATCCTATCATCTAATGAAGTGGTCTTTAGCAGAATGGGCTTCCGTGTTTGGAGTTTCAAATAGCTTTGTCTCCTTGTGCAAGCGAATCGCCCTAAATACGATTATTTTGGAGGCCACGCAATGGCTAGGCAGCCAAGCCTAATAAGGGGAGGCCAAAAAGCTTTTAGGGTTGGTTATCAAGCATTAAGACTACCCTTCACAAAATTTGATTGACATCGTAAGAAATAACCCTAAAATTATGCCACAGTGTAATCAATACTTCCACTCAATTATTTTTACGGAAGAGATTTTTTTTTTTAATGCATAAAAAACATTCAGAGCAAAAATAAATATTTCATTAGTTGCGTTCGTATGTGCAAGAAAGCAATTGCCACAGTTGACTTTTGCGTATCTAAATATGTAATTGACGTCACATCAGCTCGTTTGGAAAAACAAAAAAAAACAAAAACGCAAACTGGTTGAGGAGTGTATCTAATCATAAAAGCAGCTGCCTGGCTAAAATCCTCAAAATAAACTGTGGGCTGCATAACCATAAGACGCACTCGAGCGTTAATAAGTAGCGTAATCGGACGCTTTAGGCAAATATGGCCTCGGATGAGAGGCTAAGTGTTAGGACACTTACACAGATCACAAATGCAGATAAGCAGAGAGCAACAAAGACGCATTAGCAATCACAATCTACGACGTTGAACCGTTGTGTGCACATCCAATTTCTCACATCAGATTACAACATTCACAAGCCACTAATTAGTATGCGTTGCAATTAGCACAAAAAAAAACACACACACACACAAACACACAAGCCTACATAGCGCAAACAAGCCCATTAGGAACACACATGCATATTATACGCCCACATGCGCACGCACACACCCACTCGCATACCCGCAACCGAGTAAATAAAGCGAGATAAAAGACCGACCGCACTTAGAAACATAATCGCCAACATTTGTGCAAACAAGCATACGAAAAGTAAACTTACATTTATACTCGTATCTACAACAGGCAGAGAAGTTATCCTTCAACGGATTGCCAGGCAGGCAGTCTTATGGTGTGGTGGATGCATGCCTCGCAACTCCAACCTGAAATCATTGTCACTCGCCACAAGTACCGCAATCCGCTTACAGTTTGTACAATTTCGTTGTTTGCTGATATGCTCTGCAGATAAAATACTACTATACTATGTGCGATGTGTCTGTAATGAGAGTGACCGACCATTCTATGGGGACGCTTATCATACATATTGTTCTAATACTTACATTTGTATGTATAGTATATACAAATACCGTTACTGGCACCATCATTATTTGGCCATACACCATCGACCACCATCAACCAGCGTCCGACCACAGCCCTCTCTCTCTCTCTCGCCGCTAGCTAGCAGCATACGGCGACAATTCTAATTTGCACTTAATTATTATTTGCTTCGTTTAGCATACATACATACGTCGCCTTCGGCAGCCTACTCTAATCTTCTCATTTACCACCCGCCCCTGGGCAGTAACAACGATGACGACGGGACGTCGACAAGTCGCATATTCAATTATCTCTTTGTCAATTGGCTGCGAAACCGAAATCTATTTCGATCAAATTAAACCACTGCAGTGACATAAATAGGTTTATATGTATGTATGTGTGTGTGCATATGATTACACAACCACACGAGTGCGAACAAGAATTTGTCAGCCTAATAAATTTTTCAGATTCAACTACATGCTTGCTTATAAGATTAGACTTTAAGACTTAAAAGGTTTTGTTGCAAAATTAATTGCCCGTATAGCTTGTAGGGATTTAAATATTTACATATATTAATACAAATCATCCTCTTCCGGCGAAAAGAAGACTGCAGTTGGAGGAAAGAGCCCGTAGGTTTTTATATTGGCGACTGGGAAACATGATGGGCACTCTATCAAACTTAAATATAGGCTTGAAAATTAGGATACAGTGGTTGCTCCAGACAAGGAGCGCACTTGGACAGTTTGTTTTACCACGAAAACTGCACGGAGATCATCAGTTGAGTCAGCGAAACTCTGTGAGCCGATTACCAAATTACGAAGGCATCTAATTTCAATGCCTGCGAGCTCATTGGGGTTAGTCAGGAGACGAGAGCTAAAATGTTTCTATCTTAACCCGCAAAGCCTCGTCAGCCTAATAGAATGTTCTGAGATAATTCCAACTCATCATCGTCTTGACAGCTGATTCGTTCAGACTCCTAACCGCTGACATAAGAAATTCTTCGGACCGCCGCCGGCCCAGTCTTTCAATAGCGCATGTCCTAGTTTTAGCATAGCGCTCGCTAAACTTACAAGAGGCCCAACGAACGGTGAACCGCAGCAGAGCAGAGGCGTCTGCAGCAGGAAGTAATTCGACGGGATATATATAGAGGTCCATATTCTCTTACCGCTTTTGAGCGCACAACTACAGCGTTCAGTCCATCCCTAACGGACGGCACACTCTTCAACTCAACTGAGTCTTCCGCTTCTTTGATGGTAGCTATTTCCACCTGAAAGACACTACATAAGTCCGATAGATAGAACATCGCTTCGCGAAGAGCTCGCAGCAAAAGACAGCTCTATCAAACCTACCTGTAAGTTTTGATCCGTCCGAGAATAAAATCACCGCTTCTTTCCTCGCCTCACCCACTCTTCTTCGGATAGGCGTTCGGATATTCGTGTATAGTGATAACATCTGGATATCCGCTTAGTATATATTCTATTTTGTTTTTCTAATCCATATTTTATGCCCCTTTCTCGAACTTGATAATGTCAGCTTAATTCGTCCACTTTTTAAAAATT
>NW_016167689.1:0-1673 GCF_001687245.7 Rhagoletis zephyria
GGTCATAAGCTATCTGCTTGCAGAATTTCATCCGTTCAGGCATTTCCGCGTAATAATTTACTTCAATTTTTTTAGCAGCAACTCTTAAAAATAGTATTCCATTTTATAACCTAGCTCATAAGTTATTGTGTGAAAACTTCCATGCAAATCAGTTTTCTCATTTCCGCGTATTAATTTAATTCAACATTTTTAAAAGATGACAACTCTTAAAGAAAAAGTAGCTTATTTTCCAACCTAGGTCGTAAGCTATCCGTGTGCTAAATTTCATGCGAATCCGTTCAGTCGTTTCCGCGTATTAGTTTAATTAAACTTTTTTACCAGGTGACAACTCTTAAGAAGAGTAATCTACTTTCCAACCTAGGTCATAGCCTATCTGTGTGTAAATTTTCATGCAAATCCGTACAGTCGTTCCCGCATAATAAATAAATTAAAATTTTTTAACAGGTGGCAACTCTTAAAAAATATAGCCTAGTTCAGTCGTTTCCGCGTGATGATTACCCAAGTATCCAAACATACAAACATTCACATTTATAATATTAGTAACTAGAGTGCCAGTTACTGTCGAAATTCGACAGTTTTTCTAATTTTAGAAGCCTTGGCGAGGTTTTCTAACTTAACACATAGCAAAACGTATACGGTACAAATTAACTAACCGTAAAATCTTCTGCTATAGCGTAACTAAATTTTTTTTTATCTGAGAAGGTCTTTGGAGAACTTCGGCAGGACTTGGAATTGACCCGATACATTCAAGTTAATCGACAAATTTCAATGATTTGATACATATCGACAGTTCGATGAATTTCAAGAACACTAAAATTCGATAACTCAACAAAATTCGTTAACTCGACTAATTTTGATAACTGTGAAATTTGATGGCTCGATAAATTTCGATAACTCAAAAATGTAAAAACTTTGGATACCTTTATAAATTTTTACTTTTGACATCTCCACATTTTTCGAAAAATATTTAAACATTTTGATAACTCGTTACACTCTGTTAGGACGATTAAATTCGATAAGCAGTGATAAATCTAAACGCTTATATAACCTTGAAATTTCGATAAATCGATATATTTTGAAAATTCCATAAACTTTGTTAGTTGAAAGAATTCCATGCATTACGACACCTCGATAAATTTCGTTAAGTCTAAAATAATGATAATTCAATAAATATCGATAACTTGATACATTTCTTTAACTTGACAAATTTCGTTAATCCCACACGTGTTTATAGCTCGATAACTATCCGTAAATTTGGACAACTAAGTTTCTGTGTCTATAAATTTCGACACCTCTGTAAACATTGATCAGTGTTTTTTCACCCTTCCGAAACCTTCCGCTAGATGGTAAGCCGAGGTGTATCAATTTTGAGTAAATTAGCGTCCTTCAATTTCGAAATATTGAAGTTTCAAGCATTTCTTAAATTTACCGTTATATCAGAATCGGCCGTTATTTTAGTCCGATTTCAATAATTTTCAACGTTTTGCTTACACGTGGCAAGTACAATAACCATACCGAGTTTGGTACAAATTGGTAGAACGGTTACCGATATACTTATATGTGATCATAAGTGGGCGGTGCCACGCCCATTTTCCAAAATTTTACCATAAACGTATTTCTTGGTAAAGAATTGTTGCAAGCATCAATTTTGAATAAATTAGCTTCAATATTTA
>NW_016167689.1:6754-7024 GCF_001687245.7 Rhagoletis zephyria
ATGTCATGTAATGTGATCACATTCCATGTTCCGATTAGTATATCGGTAACCCTGTTGATAACTGTGTCGATAAAAATACCGATAACGATATCCATTTAGAAAAATACAACGATTGCAAAATCGATTAATTTATCGAAAAATATAACAATCATCAGTATCGATTATTGTACATATCTTTAACAATATAAATTACTAAATCGATAACAAAATCAATTATTATACCGATAACAATATCCATTATTGTATCGATATCAATATCGATTATTATAT
>NW_016167689.1:7105-14032 GCF_001687245.7 Rhagoletis zephyria
TTCATATTTATCTTTATTTTTGCATATTCCTCTTCACCGTTACCTTAAAGTGTTTAGATTTACTTTGATCTTCGTTTTTGCCTGTACCACTAGGCATCTTTGTTTTTATTCTGAAACCGCTAAATCGCTGAGAACCATTTCCATGTGCATTATTCCAGTTGAATTTGACAATTTACTCCCAACCAACCAACTGCCGTAAAGAAGTTTCACTTCATAAATTCAAGAAATGTTCCTACCCTTTCAGTTACCCTAATTCTTATGTACCTGTCATTGTCTCCATTTTCGTCTTTATCTTCACTTTTGCCTTCTTTTTTTTGACTTCATCGTTATCATTTATTTCTTCATCTTCATATTTACATATCTTTATTTCAAAGCTTAACTTCAACTGTGAAGTGAAACAACATGCGGAACATGTCAAATTGAACATGTTGCAGCAACATCTATACACAAATACGAAAATGTTTAAACGACTGTTTTGGCCGCAACCAACCAATGTGAAACCATAAAAACTCTGCTCATCTACGGAAAAGTTCCTTTCCAATGGTGTTCTTGGTTTTGAAATCGGTTCTGTAGAATCGCCAANCTTCAACTGTGAAGTGAAACAACATGCGGAACATGTCAAATTGAACATGTTGCAGCAACATCTATACACAAATACGAAAATGTTTAAACGACTGTTTTGGCCGCAACCAACCAATGTGAAACCATAAAAACTCTGCTCATCTACGGAAAAGTTCCTTTCCAATGGTGTTCTTGGTTTTGAAATCGGTTCTGTAGAATCGCCAAACGAACGGAGACAAAATTTATGTTAGCGCATTAATATATAGATATTAACATAAATACATACATATTATTAAATACATGGTATATATTAAGAAGCTTCTTGTATCAGCTAAAATAAATTTAAAAACTACACATGAATTGAACTACATACATACATACATGCTCCTCAAAACGTGCTTATCTTAATATATAACAAGTAAGAAAGTCTAAGTTCGGGCGGGGCCGAACATTAAATACCCGGCGCAAGTATTAAATATATGTTTTTCACCTTTCCGAAAGCTACCGCTACATGGTAAACCGGGGTGTGTCCATTTTGAGTAAATTAGCGTCCTTAAATTTCGAAATATTGAAGTTTCAAGCATTTCTGAAATTTACTGTTATATGAAAAGCGGCCGTAATTTTAGTTCGATTTCAATAATTTTCAACGTTTTGCTTCTATGTGGCAAGCACAATAACCACACCGAGTTTGGTACAAATTGGTAGAACGGTTACCGAGATACATATATGTGATCATAAGTGGGCGGTGCCACGCCCATTTTTCAAAATTTTGTCCTAAGCGTATTTCTTGGTAAAGAATTGTTGCAAGCATCAATTTTGAATAAATTAGCTTTAATATTTACTGATTTATCGAAGATTTTGTATTTCTCTAAATTACCGTTATATGGGATGTGGGCGTGGTTATTGTCCGATTTTAAAAAGTTTCGGCGGTTTTTTATGCTGTACCAAGGCCAACAACTGTGCCAAGTTTGGAAGAAATTGGTGCAGCGGTTACCAAGATATACACATGTAACCATAAGTGGGCGTGGCTACGCCCATTTTCCAAAAATTTATAATATTCTTATTTTTCGTCTAAAAATTATTGTAAATATCAATTTTGAGTGAATTATCTTCAGTAGTTACTAAAATATCGCAGTTTTCGTATTTCTGGAAATTACCGTTATATGGGAAGTGGGCGTGGTTAAAGTCCGATTTCGCCCATTTTCAATACCAACCTACCTTGGATTAAGGGAAACCTACATACCAAATTTCGTTGAGATATCTCAATTTTTGCTCGAGTTATCGTGTACACGGACAGACGGACAGACGGACAGACGGACAGACGGACGGACAGACAGACATGGCTTAATCGATTTCTTTTTTCATCCTGATCATTTATGTATACATTTGTCTATATCTATCTCGATTCGTTTTGGCTGTTACAAACAACCGTTATGTGAACAAAATTAATATACCCTTGTGCACAAGTGCGCTCGGGTATAAAAATGGCAAATGGTGAATGGCTCACTCCACGACAAGTTAGTGCACTTAATCCTCAAGAACAGCAAAAATACATTCGCAGGAGGTTAGACAATTTAGGAGCGGAAAGTAGTGATGACGAGCATTTCGTATCTGAATAGGATGTGGACGATAACGAAGATGATGTAACTCCAGTTGACTCCGATATAGAAGAAATCGAGCTATCAGAATACGACCCGGAAGATATTAAAGAACTTGACGACACACCGGGAAACTATACTGCCAAAGAAGGAACAATTTGAGCAGCTCCACCACCACAACCTTCCTGCTTCCGAACCCACAACATACTCAGGTTTGAAAATATGGACCAGTACGTGCCGAAGAATAATAAATCAGTTATGGTCTTCTCAAGAATACATTAGACAACCGAAGTAAAAGTTCTTAAGAAGAAGCCACTATTGATATTAGATTAGAATCAAAGCAAATGTGGCGGTGATAACATAGATAAATGCCTCGCAGAATATTCAACCAAACGGCCTTTGGCATTTTCTTTTTTATATAGACGTTTTGCTTGTATCTGAAACCCACCTTATGCAATTTAATAACTTTCAAATTAATGGGTACAAATTCTATGATATTAAGCATCCACACGGTAAAGCCCGAGGTGGGACAGCTATTCTCATTCGTAATAAAGTACTATGAATTAGAATCGCAAAGTGATGAGTTCATTCATAACACTGCAATACACATTGATTACCACTTGGGTGGCCTTACTATATCTGCTATATACTGCCCCTCGTCATAACATAACAGAAAAGCAATTTAATGACTTTTTTCTAAAGTTTGGCAGTAAAACCTTAAAACCATTAATATCACGTGATGCGGTTTTGTATTCACGTTGCTGATTTCATGTACCTAATTTCATCTCTTCATAAAATTATCAAGATTTGTCTATGCATCCGTCGGTGACTCCTTGAAGGTATTCTTTGTGCAAAATCTTTTTTACTAATTTCACCATTTTGAAAAGTGTCACTTTCAATTGGTTACTGCATTAGTAGGGCTGCCAGATATCTCTGTTGCCAAACCGGGACACTTTAGGGAGGACCACTCGCTCCCTTCTCTTTCATTTCGACGTGCGAAAGGATGTAGGGAAATTTTATTTTGACATACAAAAACAAAAACATAAAAACATGAGATCATGATATCATTACAACGTACGCCAACAAAACAAAACAACTTATCACAACTAAAGCACAGCGAATTTTTTACCATGCATGAACCTTTTTTATTCTTTATAAAAATACAGTTTATACTAAATATATGAAAAAAACATAAAAATAAAATTGTTAAACTTTGTGCGAAACTCGGGAAAATTCAATAAATTTGCATACAAATTTGCAACATTCATAGCATATAAAAATATTTAAAATGAAGTTTTGCAGCCCATTAAATTTTAGTTGATTTTTGGTATTGTTTTTACTGAGAGTTTCTTCCATACAAACTATGTTTGATAATTCTTTTTATATGGAAGATACTGTCAGCAAAAAAATAAATGCTAAAAATCAACGAAATTTGCTGGCAACTTAAGACTTGCACTTTATTAATTGGCTCAAAAGCTACATTTTAAAAAAATGCCTAAAATATCTGATTAGAAATTGTGATCTGATTAAAGAGCCAATAGTTTTGTATGGCACTGTACTTATAAGTACTCTAGGTTTCATGGAAGAAAAAAATATAAGTACAAGATAACATTAAAATATCAGTCATATTTTTCGATGCTGTGAACTTGTTTCAAAACTTCTGTCTTTTCCTTAATATAATTGTAAAACTCTGTGCACGNGCACTGTACTTATAAGTACTCTAGGTTTCATGGAAGAAAAAAATATAAGTACAAGATAACATTAAAATATCAGTCATATTTTTCGATGCTGTGAACTTGTTTCAAAACTTCTGTCTTTTCCTTAATATAATTGTTAAACTCTGTACGCGTCATTTTGAACGTATTTAGGTACATATCGATGGCTGAGTGGAAGATCGACCTATCTCGGCAGCCAGTTCGAAAACGCCCTATCTCAGCAAACTTTTCAAGAACGCCCTACTTCAGAATTTGATTGAAAAACGCCATAATTCAGAATATTATTGAAAAACACCCTACCTCAGAATTTGGTTGAATAACGCCCTATCTCAAAGGAAAATACATTGAAAATAAGCTGAGATAGGGCGTTTTTGAATCGGCATGTAAGATAGGGCGTTCTTCAACCAAATACTGAGCTAGGGCGTTTTTCAATCAAATTCTGAAGTAGGGCGTTCTCGAAAAGTTTTCTGAGATATAGCGTTGTTGAAAAATTTTCTGAGATAGGGCGTTTTCGAACTGGCTGCCGAGATAGGTCGATCTTCCACTCAGCCATCAATATACTAATCACCAACTATTGCTTGTGCAAAGTTCAACTACCTCGAAATGTGACTATTTCACAAATTAAACCGGTGCACTGAGATAAAGAAGTTTAGAATTAAAAAACCGTGCTAAATTAAAAAAACACGCATATGAAAGAGCACCAACCCAACTCGTAATACAGTTAAGTATACAAATTTTAGTATTTAGTTTAGAAATATTCAATTCAAATATGCCTATTGCAATTACCGATTGCTTTTTCATAATTAATTTAAAAAAATTTTTAAATTCCATGCTGGTTGTAATGGGAACTGAACCCTGGCCCTAGAAAATTGTGACAAGCATCGTCGCGCACTCAGCTACAGCCAGACATGTAAATGTGCATTTAAAGGTTGAGTTTGAATCAATACCACGCGTGCGTGTTATGAAAGTATAATTTTTAAATGCGAACATTCTTAAACTATNTTAGAAATATTCAATTCAAATATGCCTATTGCAATTACCGATTGCTTTTTCATAATTAATTTAAAAAAATTTTTAAATTCCATGCTGGTTGTAATGGGAACTGAACCCTGGCCCTAGAAAATTGTGACAAGCATCGTCGCGCACTCAGCTACAGCCAGACATGTAAATGTGCATTTAAAGGTTGAGTTTGAATCAATACCACGCGTGCGTGTTATGAAAGTATAATTTTTAAATGCGAACATTCTTAAACTATAATCAAATAAAAAATATTCATGTTTACTATGCGTTATTTCCCTCAGTGAATTCATAACATTTTTCTGAATATTGAAACGCGTTTTTCTCTTAGTGTAGTGATTTTTGAACTTTTATTCAAATTCGTGCAATCAAATCAAAAAACGGGACACTAAAACGAAATCCGGGACATTTTAAGGTTGGGCCGGGACACCGGGACAAATAGTCTAAAACCGGGACATGTCCGGGAAAACCGGGACGTCTGGCAGCCCTTGCCTAGCCCCGCAATTCTATACTAAGTGAGTACTTTTGTACATATATATTATCGACAGCTATGCAAGCGGACAATGTCATACTCAACCCAAGTCTTAATTGGTCTCTGCTAAAATATGTGTGGATTACATATGTAGTCCACGCGCCTAACGGAGGGTTAAGAAAACACCTTTTTCTATATTTTTTTGCGATGTTGCTTTGACCAAGGCATGAACCCAGGTGCTGCGCGCACTGCATACCACTACACCAAAGCGATTTTAAAATTCTAACCCTGTTAAATTGATAAAGTAAGTGAAATATTGCTATGTGGGTATCAAACTAAAGAGTTTTAAGAAGGCTTCCAGTGGAAAATCTTTTAAAGGAGGGTAGCCACCTGTTAAAAAATTTAGCGCAACTTAATTGATAAACTAAATGATATATTACAATATAGTTATTAAATTTAAGAGGTTTAAGAAAGATTACTGCTTGAAATGTTTTTGAGGAGGGTTGCGCCAATTTAGAATTTTAACTCAGTTTTTTAAATCCAATTATTCCATTAACTCACATGCTAACATTGACTATCCTTTTAAACTATGTTCAATGAACTCCATAAATATCCCAGTAATATCTCCCGATGATGTAGTAGTTTATCTGAAATCCTTAAAGCGGTCCTTCAGTTATGGTCCTGACCAGATCCCTACTTGTATTCTTATAAATTGTTCTGATTATCTCTATGAGCCGTTAACAGCGTTATTTAATTTATCTTTTAAAGAGGGCGTTTTTCCAACTATATGGAAGGAATCGTTCATAACCCCGTTACATAAAAGCGGTAGCAGATCTTCAGTGGAGAACTACCGGAGAATAGCTAAGCTTTCTGCAATTCCTAAATTATTTGAAGCAATTATAACAAATCAGTTGACGCATTCTATCTCTTCTAGCATTTCATATAGTCAACATGGATTTTGCAAGGGCAAATCAACTTCTACAAATTTACTCGAATTAACATCCTATTTCTCAAAAGCATTTTGTGAAAGCAAAACTGTTGATGTTATATACACTGACTTCATTATAGCATTTGACAAAGTGTGCCACTCGTTGCTCATCTACAAACTTGATCTTCTTGGTCTTCCACCTAATTTTCTACGTTGGATCTCTTCATACCTCTATGATAGATCACAAAGGGTATTGTTTAAAAATACTATCTCTGACGTCATTGATGTTACTTCAGGAGTCCCTCAGGGTAGCCACCTAGGCCCGATTCTGTTCTTGCTTTTTATAAACGATATTTCTACAGATATAAAATTCTCCAAAATTTTAATGTATGCAGATGATGTAAAACTTTATAAATCGTACGTTTCAATTAAAGAAAGGTCTTTGCTACAATCAGACTTAAACAGCATGGCTTACTGGTGTAAAGTAAATCTTATGCCTCTAAATCTTAAGAAATGTAAAGTAATGAGCTTCTCGCGAAGAACTGTTCATCCCACTTCTTGTACAATAGGTAATCGTAACCTGGAACAGGTATACAATTTTGTGGACTTTGGTATCACAATGGATCCTAAGCTTAA
>NW_016167689.1:14806-20889 GCF_001687245.7 Rhagoletis zephyria
AATAGGTAACCATAACCTGGAACAGGTATACAATTTTGTGGACCTTGGTATCACAATGGATCCTAAGCTTAATTTTAATCTTCATATTAATGTGACAGTCAACAAGGCTAAAGGTGTACTTGCATTTGTGAAACGATGGTCAAAAGAATTTTGTGACCCTTATATCACTAAAACCCTGTTTACAACATTAGTTAGGCCAATTCTGGAATACGGTTCGGTGGTTTGGAATCCAAGGTATCAAATTTACTCAGACAAGATAGAATCAATTCAAAAACAATTCCTACTTTTTGCTTGAAGAAATTTCCGTTGGGGTTCTCAATATAACCTTCCACCTTATACGAGCCGATTAAAACTTGTTAATCTTCCTACACTTTCCAGCCGCAGGCAAATGCTTGGTACAATTTTTATAGTTAAATTACTAACCGGCTCAATTTCTAGTCCGCTTCTTCTTGGCGAAGTTAGCCTTAATGTTCCCTCCCGGGTATCAAGACACTTTTGCCCCCTATTTCTTAATGCTTGTAAAACTAATTTTGAATTGCACGACCCAATCCGTTGCTTATGTCAGGATTTTAACTCTCATTCCAGCACGTTTGATATATCAGATCCGCTTTTCAGCATTAAGAAATCGATACTGTCCTCTCTCAATAAATGAATCAATAAAATAAAGACATAAAATCGGCTGATGAATTCAGTTCTGTAGCTGAACAGTTTTAGATCTCGACACTTAAATTGATAAAGCAATGAAATATTAAAAAAAATGACTGCTGACGATATTTTTGAGGGGGGTTGCAATCTATTTTAAAATTTTAACTCAGTTAAATTGATTAAATAAACGAAATATTGCAATATGGATATCAAACTAAATAGCTTTAAGGAGACTTACAGTCGAAAATATAATTGAGAAGGTTGCCACCTGTTAGAAAATTTAACTCAATTAAATTGATAAAATAAATGATATGTTGCAATATTGGTACCAAACGTAAGGTATTTTAGAAATCTTGATTTGCAAATATTCTAAATAGGATAATGCAATATGTATAAGTAAACTGAAAATATTGAAATTAAATGAAGTATTACATAAGTGGTTCGAAACGGAAAGTGGTTGAGGAAGCTTTACTAGAGAATTTTTTTAAATGTTTCCACTTATCAAAATCCGGACAGTTAAAAAAAAAGAGAGAATTCACAACATCTTATCGTCAAACGAAATCATCATATTATCAATGAAGAGTTAGTATACAAATTACGCAATGGAAAATAATTAATAAAAAGCTACTGATACAAATGAAGAAATGATAAAAAGCGTAACGAAAACATAAAAATATCCCATGAAATTAAATAATGAAAACTTAAAATTGTTTTCACCATTCCTTTACATTATAAAACAATTAATTTTTAATCATAAACAATTTCGTTCGGTCGCCATAGCCTACTGAGTATATTGCGAGTAAAGAAATTTTGAATAACATCAGATAATATTATTATGATTACGATTACTATTACTATTGTGAACTCCTGTTATATGGCCAAACAAACATTCCAAAATTAAAGCGATTGCATGATGCAAGTGTTGAGATAATAAGAGCTGCAGAACTGGACCACTCTGGAACAATTTTTTACAAGGGCGTGTAATTTCTGGCGTATGCCAATGACATCGATATCATCGGTAACAAAAACCTCGAAGGCTGTCCTGCTTTTTCTAAGTTGGATTGGTGATCAACGAAGACAAGACGAAGTATCTCCTGTCATCAAACAAAGAGTCAGAGCATTCCCGCCTTGACACCCACATCGCTGTTGCCAGTTGTAATTTGAAAAGAGAAAGAAAGAGAAAGTAGAGAATATTGTTTACTTGGGAACCAGCATTAACACCGACAATAGCATGAAAATCCAATGCAGAATCACTCTAGCCAACAAGTGCAACTTTGGACTGAATAGGCAAGTCGGGAGTAAAGTTCTCTCTCGATGTACAAAAACCACACTCTGTAAGTCACTCATCATACCCGAGCTGGTAAATGGCGCAGAAGCTTAGACAATGACAACATTCGATGAGACGGCTCTTGGAGTATTGGAGAGAAAGATCTTAGGGAAGATTTACAGACCTCTGCGCGTTGGCGACGGGAGTACCGCAGACGCTGAGTTGTATGAGCTTTACAACGAAATGGACAAAGTGAAGCGATGAAAATACGGCGGCTCCGCTGGCTTGGCCACGTCGTTCGAATGGGAAGCGACGTTCCAGTTCTGAAAGTATTAAACTCGCAATCCCCTGGTGGTAACAGAGGAAGAGGCAGAGACCAAGTGGAGAAGGACTTAGCTTCACGTTGTCAAATAAGAGGAAGAGTATGCAAATGATAATTGACGGAGCTGGGGGACCTTCTTCTTGATGCGCCAGGAGGAACTAAGAAAACATTCCTTATCAGCCTGATTATGGCAACCTTAGCTATCGCTTCCTCTGGAATTGCTACCAGGTGGAAACATTGCTTATTCAGCTCTTAAGCTGCCATTGAACATATAAATCAACGAAACTCCTACATGCAATATTTCCAGAACACCCGGTATGGAAGAAGTAGTAAAAAATTTAAACCAACTATTTGGGATCAGTACACGATGGCACATAAAAAATTGCTTGAGGTTCTTGATATTATCGTGGGATTTGCATGGAAACGTTCAACCATTCGGGAATGTATTGATATTGCTCTCAGGAGATTTTACGCAAACATTGTCTGTAATTTCTTGATTAACCCTAGATAAATGATTGCCTGAAATAGTCAACATTGTGGCAAGCCGACATATATACACTGCAGCCGAGGTATTCTCGCGACAAGTACTGGGCATGGGAACCGGAAAGCTGCCAGCCAACGAGAGATTATAATTAATTAATGACATTGAAAACGAAAAACGTGGAGAGCGTGCAGTAAAAAGCATTTGATTTCATTGACAATAGTCAAACTACATAACATTCTACAGCGAAAGCACAAATCTTAGATCGATTTTAAGCGGTCGTTGTTCATATGCCCACATACATACATATGTTACTTTTCATATCAATTCAAGTATATTACATGCGCCTGACGCTTTTCATTTTCAATGTCATTAATTGTTTATAATGACTTTTGCTAAAATTTCAAAATCAAAAGTTATCAAAACAAATTCTGTGGGACTGAGAAATATCATTTTCTACTTTTTAGTCCATTTATAAAAACGTTGTATATTAAAAAGTTTTATTTTATTTAATTTCTACTTTTTAGTCTTGTCTGTACAAAACTTTGCAATAGATATTAAAATAATTCAACTTGCAGTGAAAGAGAACAGAAGACTATGCAAGCACAATGTTGTTTGCCCACATTTAGTATAAACATACATATGCACATACATACATATAGCAGCAGTTTATTTCATTTAAAGAAATTGCGTGTCGTCCATTTCCGCTGTGACGTATATAAACAGTGCATACATTTAGGCGCAATATTTAACTTCTTCTGGCGGGGCGACATCTAGATTCTTCTAATTGTATCTCCTTGATATGATGCCTACAACGAGGTTGATGTCTAGAATGTTCCATAAATAGCTTTGCTACATATATAGTAGGTGCATTCTTTTGCAACCGATAACACTCGCTTAAATGACGAAATACACGCAAAGCAACAACAAAAACTCGGCTATTTATCCGAGCTCAGCCATGTCGGTTAAAAAATACGCGACCTGAAGGCTAGTGTTTGTAAGTGAAAAACTGCTCTATTGTGAATTGTTAATGGGAATGTGGAGAGGGAAATTTCTGCTTCCTTTTATACGTGACTTATATTTTAAAAGTATATATATATTACGCAAATACCTCGCATAATTACTCATTTAAATTGGTTTTTGTATCTAAATCCAGTTAAACTAATCACATTTTCTTGCCAGCTAACAACAAGGTTGCTTAAGTAGCTAAAAGGAAATTTTACCCGAGTTGAGCGTTCTTTTGTCGCTCGCTTACAAAAAAATGCAGCTAGTATAAATGGTGGTCTGGACATACAACATTCAAAGCGGTCAGTATAAACAATTTATGAGATTGAAAACGAAAAACGTGGAGCACATGCAATATAAAGCATTGGATTTATTTGACAACTAGCAGACCCGGCGAACTTCGTCCCGCACAAAATTTTTATTTTTTTTTATTGAAACTTTTTGGTCCAACATTNCTAGCAGACCCGGCGAACTTCGCCCCGCACAAAATTTTTATTTTTTTTTATTGAAACTTTTTGGTCCAACATTTTCACCAACAATTCACGTTTACGATTTCCATTGGCACGCTCATCGGCTAAGATTATGATTTGGTGGTCGTTTTCTGCCTTAAATAACCTAACGAAAGCGTTATGTCCATGATGAAGTTCTTGAAATTCTCTAACATTTCATAGAACGGTTAATCTCACAACCAAATAAATTTGAAGAACATTTCCTCTTCACTCCTTGGCGCCAACAATGATCCGATTCTATGGTAAATCTGTCCAAGAAACTTTATCGTATAGTTGGTGGCAATTTCAAAATGGATGCGTATAATTGTTCTACAGAAATCCAATATTCATATTATTTCATACTTATTTCAGACGAAATACCTTAAAAGTAAGTTTCAGTAAAGCAATTTAAGTGAAAATAAACTTTTTTTCCTGGAATTTATTACAGTAAAAAGCGCGCGCTGATTTTGGCGGTTGATTTATCGGTGGTGATTTGAGATTTACCCCTGCACAACTCAACCCTACGAATGAAGCTTTAAGGCATAACAATACTGGCAAAAATCACATACATTGAGCCAATTGTAACACATAACAAGTAATTTTTAGCAAAAAAAAACCGACTTAAAAAAATATATATATCTCTAGATCGCCTTCGCCCGCTTCGCTGAGTGTATGAAATTTTGGCGTACTACATTGAGTAAAATTTATTTCAAGAAAACTCAATTCCAAAACAGGAGGTTTAAAATTTGTTTAACCATCTTCAAATATTTTTAAATTAAAGCTTTCTTAAACTTCTCACTTGTCATACTTTTTCAACAATGTTTAAAATCATTTTGATTGATTCCCATATTGTAATAATTAATTTAAATTACTGAATAGTTTGAATTTAATCTTTTAAACAGTCGGCAACCTTTTTAAACCCCTTTCGTCTAACCCTCATATTGTGATACATATTCAAAACCATTTCGATTCATACCAATATATATTTTGAGAGTCGTTTTTTATGTTCGCAAAGCTCGAGAACTGATTTTTTTGAAAATTCCTACACCTCATTCAGACGTCCCAAGGATTTCCTTTTTGGTTGTTGTTGTTTCCGACAAGGATTACTATAGGCTAAACAAATTTTTAATATATAGAGGGGCGTGGAACCTCCCATAAAAACCGAATTTTTCACACCGAATATCTCTGGAAATGTTCATGGTAGAGTACTGGAACTTGATGTGGAGATATATCAAATCAATCTTATACTCATGGAGAAAAACGGGCTATTGAAAAAGAGGGCGTGGCGCCGTACAAACGTATATATACTTCATCTGTAGGTGTGTTTGTAAGTGAAATCCTCTTAAATCTCGGACGAATTTTAACGAAATTTTTTTGTGTTTTTGAGTAACTCTCTTGATAGTGTAGATTCACTAATTCACCCGCCAGTTGGCACTGGAGTTAATTTATTACTAAAAATCTTATTTATGATCCACTTTGGCTAATATGTATTCAAAATATGTATTGGTAACGGTAAAGGCAATTCTATTGCATAAAAGTGCTGCCACGAATTTTTATGTGTTACGATTGGCCCAATGTATGTGATTTTGCCAGTATTGTTATGCCTTAAAGCTTCATTCGGTGACACAAGGGTTGAGTTGTGCAGGGGTAAATCTCAAATCACCACCGATAAATCAACCGCCCAAAACATTGCGCGCCTTTAACTGTAAACAATTCAAGTAAAAAAAATTGTTTTCACTTAAATTGCTTTCGTGAAACTTACATTTAAAGTATTTCGTCTGAAATAAGTCTACGTACATATATAGGATTTCTGTAGAACAATTATACGCATTCATTTTGAAATTGCCACCAACTATACTATACAGTTTCTTGGAC
>NW_016167691.1:0-11425 GCF_001687245.7 Rhagoletis zephyria
ACTCTATATTGTTGATCTGATCTCGATAGCCTACGCTCAAAGTGCTCTCTTAATCCTTTATCTTAGAATTTTAGTGCATGTTCCTATTCCACTCTCATCAGAGAGCTTCTTTCTGTTCAAAACAATTATAATATTGGCGGATATGATTTTAAATCTGTCGCAGAGGTGAACGAAATTTAGGAGTTTACTTTGGCTCAAAACTATTTAACCTTCTCAACCCATATCAATTACATTACTTCCAAAGCTTATGCTATGCTCGCATTCGTTCATCATAATAATCGGGCCTGTTATGGTTGTCAACGGCGACGTAGATGCCATTTTTCCATAAAAAAATAACACTTGAAAGTCCAGCTCCAGTTACGCTGACCACAATATTTTTGCGAGAAACACCTTTCGGCAACAATACTGTGATCAGCGTAGCTGGAGTTGGACGAAAGAGGCGTATTTTTTTATGAAAAAATGCCATCGACGCCGACGTGGACAACCATAACAGCACCGAATCGGTCGTTTAGAGATCCCTATACTCTAATGCTTCTTTATGTTAGTTATGTGAGATCTATGTTAGGATATGTATCTTACATTTGGTGACCCTATCAGTCCGTTTATATGTATAAACCCGATTGAAATGATTCAAAAAAAGTTTTATAAATTTTTGCCTTGCGTTCTCTAAAATTTGAATGTATTTAGGCCGTCCTTACGTGCTACATATATGCACAGCTTTGATACCTGGTCTCGGAATTTCGGTTGACAACGGCAATACTGCCGGGCCATAGTTTAAACACCTCACATGCAGTCAAACCAGGAGTCCTTTAGAGCAATTTCTATAGACGCTTTCAGGATGTGGTTGGGTTAGGTAAGGTTAAGGTGCTCGCTGGAGCATTGAATCTATGCTAAAGCACAAATCGCTGCGGAAAGCTCCTGCGGAACGGTTATATACCGTAGTTTATCAAAAACTGGGCTTGTCGCCCTCCATGCAGCTGTGCCAAAGTGGGCGCGATGTGGTGTTATATCTCAATGCGTAAATCTCAATCGGATAGTACCTTTTCAAACCAACAACCAGAATTGAGAGATGATGCTTAGCAAGGCTAATGAGATCCTTGACGTAGCATATGTCTTCCTTTTTCCTAGGGTTAATTGAGTTTCACGGAGCCTATTTTTACAAGAGAAGTCCACAAGTATTCAAGGGAACTACAACTTTCTTTTTCTTGGTGATACTGGCCCGAGGATACCACTTCCCGGCCATTTAATCAGCCACGCAATATTCTGCGATACCACTATGGCCTGGTACCCATAAAATTTTGGCAAGGTAATACTCCGCCGCCGAAAGAGAGTTTAGACATTTCGCTCATAGTTTTGGACATACAGAAAGCACATTTAGGGCTCTGATTGCTGCCTGGCGAGAAATAAGCCTCCCTTACCACCATCGCGCACCACAGCAGCTAATCGACTGCTTTTTTTTTACAGAAATAACCTCTGCTTGGAAAACGCTATAGGAATCTGGAAGCCTAAAATTAAGTTTGATGGTGAGTTTGTTGGAAAAGACTCGCTTGTTGCGTATGCCTACCCTACCCTGCCCCATTTCGCTGTGACAAAATCCTTCTCCGAGCTTGCTCAATAAAATCGTTACGCCACCAATCTTTGCGATCCATCTTACTATGCTGGAACTGTTTTTTGAGAGTACATTATGGAATTACCCAGAGATTTTCCAGTTACGTTAGTAACTCGAAGGCGTTTCTTCGCAGTTAAAAGATATAGAAATTTTCAAAACCCTTCCCCTTCGGACTGTACGTACAGGTTAGTAAGACATTTCGAGATTCCTTATGGCAGCAATTGCTCGCTTACACCACACACACATACATACATACATATGTGCCATATAATAACTCTACATTATCTCTAAAACCAAAAATATTTTCGCGTGGCACTGCATTGCTTGCGTGTCAGCCAAGGTGTTGCCATTGCTTTTGCTGCTGCTGATGGCATCATTTCAACAGCTTTATTGCTTCATTAGGCAAATATTTTTTTAAACTTTATATGCAATATTTTTTTTTTTTCTAATTTAAAATTACAAAATAAAATGTAAGCTATTGCGTCAAGAGCTCCATGCAGCATTGCATTTTGTACATTGTCATTCTTCTATTTCCGATGGCAGGCAGACACGATTTTTTATTTCGCAGTTTAAGCAAGCGTATGGTGAGAATCATTAGCAAAATAGTGGTATTGTTTAATGACAATTGAAAATATAGCAACACAGCGCCACACTTACCTATTTATAATGCATTTACAATGAGCTGCTCCTTTTTTTTTGTCTTCTACAGTTTTTTTTTCTTCTTTTTAACGCCTCACAATAGACAAAAAAAAAACTTTTTAAGTTCGGTAGCTCACGCATGCTTCAAACGCGACCAAAAACAAAAAAAAAATATGAAGCTCTTTTAAACTTCAATCATTTTCCTCTTGCGTTTATGTATGCATTAATTTTACATTTTTACTCGCGTACGCGCACACTTTTGTGATCTTTTTTTCGTACTGTTGTCCTCCTGCATGTAATGGCTGCATTTGTGTGTTAATTGGATGCTGAGTGTGGTTTGGTGGTAAAGCTGCTTGTTTATTAGTCCGTTTTTTTTGGTGGTTCAGTTGGGTGAACGATTTTGTCAGTTAGGGGCTTGTTGACTTTGATGATGGCAATTTAGCAGCCACGTCAGTTTTTATGACAAAGTTTATGGTATCATTTCGCATGAATTTTAAAATGTTTGTATGTATGTATGCTGTCTACTTAGTATGCTGATATGCTCTGAAGTTGACAATTATTACTTGTTCGAATGTATGCACATAAAATGTACGACTCGTGTAGCTGATATAAATACTATTTAAGTACGCCACTCTTTACTTGGTTGAGTTTTTCGAAATAAGGAAATGTCCTTTTAAACAAAAATTGGGGGTGAAACTGTCATTATCTTTTATTTCTACGAAAGAGAGAACACTTTTATTTCCTCAACTACATACCTATGTTTGAATTAACTTGATTTTTAGGGAAAAGTAGGCTTTCTAAGATGTTTTGCTCATAAAGTTTAGTACACAGCTTCCAAGAAAAATCTCAAGAAATATTTTCCATTCTTTCTGTAGCTTGAAGAAGTGCTTTGCCGTTGCTGTAAATTTTCTAGAAACAATTATGATTTTTTTTTTGACGTAGAATACGTCTTACGTTTCGATATGGAGGCCATGCTCAAATGTTGTAGTTTTAATTTTTAGAGCTTCACGAAAACGCTTATAGCACGAGAACTAGTAAAGCGATTTCAAAGAAAAGTGTGGCGTTTCAAAGGAAAAATTCCAAACCTATCGACAGATACATTCCTGTAGCCAATTCGGTGTCTGTCGTAGAAACAACGGTAAATCGTGGCTTATTTTGAGGTTAATTTTGAGCCATTAAAGTGCTTTAGCAACTTATGATTTGCAGATATAACTTTTATTTTCGGGATATTGGCTCTCTGGAGCATTAGAAATATTATCGTATACAAATTGTATATAAATTCAACCAATATTGAGCATTTTAAGGCAAAAAATTGTTAAAAAAATTTAAAAATTTTTTTTATTACCAAAATGCTCGAAAACTGCTCCAATGATTTGTTTCTGTTTTCTTTAATCAAAAATTGAGGCGTTTTTTTTCGTTTGGTATATGGGAAGTATTAGTTGATATCTTCTAAATATCGTCACTACACAGGAATAAAGGCGCGCTAGTGTTTTGACGGCGAGAAAAGGCGCGTAAAAAAATTTGGCGAAAAAAGATGCTTATGAAAAACTTCGGCGAAATATGTTAAGAGTCTTTGACGCGAAGTTGTTTTATGCGTCTTTTTTTGCCGTCAACTTTTGAGCTCGCGCCTTTATTCGTGTCTAGTGACGATATTTTTATACATATTATTAAAATATATGGACATAAATGATTTTCCACACAAAATCACTTTGTCATCAATTTGCGTACACGTGCATGCGGTGGAAGTGATAGAAGGAGACCGAAAGTATGTGTAGGTATTTTGGCTTTTGAGTAACAGATGGCGCTTTATTTATAACCTAATCGCAGCGTATGTACATATGTAAATACATACATAGGTATATGCCGTTCGTTCGATTTTATAAAAATTAGGTGTCAAATAAAACCTTAACCTGTGGATATGCAATAACTTCTTATTTTTTCAAAAAGAGTTGCCACCCGATAAAAAAAATTAAATTCAAATAATTTTTAAGTTATATCAGTTACTACACTATGGGGATCAATCGACATGGTTTTGAGAATGCTTTATTTCCTAATTTTACACAGGAGGGTGGCCACTTGTTTCAAAAAGCAAGCTCGACTTAAATAAAGGCAGAAAATTGAAATGTATATCCTGGTATGGATAGTAGATGAAAGAGGTTGTCATTTGAAAATACTTTGCAGAGGGTTGCCACCTTGTTAAAAAGTTAGATTCAATATTAGCAGTGGGTTAAATAAATTACTTTATTGTGAATATAAATCAAAATTGCTTTGAAGAAACTTTATTTCCAAACAGCACGTAGGAGTGTTGCCACCTGATTTTATAATTAAACTCAAATTGAATTAAGAGTTTTAGATAATTTAAATATGTATCACTTTTTAGTTAGTTATTTTAGTTTCAGCATTTAAAGCGTTAAAGAGAGTTTCCACCTGTGTAAAAATAATCAAATTATTCAAATTATTTAATAAGTCAAATTAATTATTCAAGCATGGGTATAAATTGACATGGGTTATAAATGTTTGTTTTCTTAACTCTATTTAAGAGGGTTGCCATATGTTTTAGAAATAAAATTCAACTTGAATTAAGAGAAATAGATATACAATTTAAATATGTATCGCGATATGTTTGTCAGTCGACAAAGGTTTAACATGGTTTTGGTTTCAAGATATTTTGAATAGGGTTGCCACCTGTTTTAAAATTAGAATTTAATAAAGTATGCATAAGTTAAATGAAATATTAAAACATGACGCGAAACGAAGGTGCTAAGACATCCTTAGTTTGAATATTAATAATATCAAAGAGGGTTACCACCTGTTTAAAAAGGTAAACTCTTTTTTCTAATAAGTTAAAGCAATTATTTAAAATATGAGTATCCAGTGAAAAGGGGTTTAAAAAGGCTTTATTTCTAAGTTAACTTATGCACAAATCCGAAGACGAAGATAAGGCGAAGACGAGCACGAACATGAATAGTGATACACATCATGGAATATATCTATTTATAAGCTGAGGGTACATATGATTGAAGCTAATGTGGATCTGCTTCTCTATTGCTANGCTAAGTTAACTTATGCACAAATCCGAAGACGAAGATAAGGCGAAGACGAGCACGAACACGAATAGTGATACACATCATGGAATATATCTATTTATAAGCTGAGGGTACATATGATTGAAGCTAATGTGGATCTGCTTCTCTATTGCTAAGTATTAATATTTTGAAGTTGAATTGATTTATTAAATTCAGTTCAATGCAATCAAAAGGAATATTTCACGTACCGTTTTTAACTTGAATGTGATCGTAATATAATATCACGTATTCTACGTTTAAGTTTATCGGCTAGGGCTCAGTCACAGCCTGCAGGTCAAGACGAAGGCGCTGGACTGATCCTTTTTTTTTTTTTNTCACGTACCGTTTTTAACTTGAATGTGATCGTAATAATATCACGTATTCTACGTTTAAGTTTATCGGCTAGGGCTCAGTCACAGCCTGCAGGTCAAGACGAAGGCGCTGCACTGATCCTTTTTTTTTTTTGTAATTTTTAATTGAAAAAATCGCCAAATAACTAAAAAACCAAACGCCTAATTATGGAGACTTTTTTATTTCTTAAAAATTTTAGAGCTTCTTAAGTTAACAGCTACAAAGACAAGACGAAAGGCAAACAGAAAGCCAAAAGATATTGACCTTTATGTTGTAGATGCAGTAGTTTCGCTGCTTTTTTTATTGGCATTGGTGATCATTTGTTGTTAAACATGTGGTTAGCAAAATTTGACTCTGGTATTGCACTCGGTTTCTGTGTCTTTTTGTTATAGTCCCTTATATGTTCGCGAAATCTTGTTTTTATTTTCCGTCCTGTTTGACCTATATAACTATGCTGGCATTTGCAAGTTAGTTTATACACTCCTTGTTTATCCAATGGGTCTTCTTGATTTGTGGTGTTCCGTTGTATCCGTCCTACGTCTGCAAACCAAACTCGACAAGGGATGGCGGAAATTCGTTCCAAACTAAACCATTAAATATTTTACTTATTTTATCAATTAAATGATTTAATCAAATTTTTCAAACAGGTGGCAACTCTCCTCAAGAATATTTTTGGCAGTAAACTTTCCTAAATTTCTTTGGTGTGATACCCATATTGCAATATTTAATTTATCTAATCAATTAAATCAAATTACAATTTTCAAACAGGTGGTAACCTTCCACAGAAATATTTTCGACTGTAAGCTTCTTAACCTATTTCTTTTGAGAGAAAAAGTTCAATGTTCCTTTATCTAATCAATTTATTTAAAGTGCAATTTCAAAGCAGGTGGCAACCCTATACTATTTTTTTCTATATGTATTTTAAGTTAGATCTTTCGGAATGCATCGGTGAAAATTCCATTCGGTTCCATGCATTAGTTTTCAAGTGATGAGCGTACAAGCATACAGACAGAAAGACAGACAGACGGACACACCGATAGACAAAAATACTACACATTGTTATTTGGCTGCTGTTGCTCTAATAAAAATCTCCATTTTAATCTTTATTTAATATCTAGAATGTACAGATATCGGCCTTTTACAAGTTTATTATATGTATAGATTATTTATGATAATGCAAAAAATTTGGTCTAACAAGCTTCTCGAATGTTACATTGTTTTTACCATAATAAAATTTTTCCATAAAAACTTACTTTGGAAAAAACTGAAAAACTAGAGGACCTAGCTGCTCACTAATAACATTGCTTGTATAAATAATGATCAGGCTGAATTTATATTTCTTGAAATTTTTTAAATTTTCCTATGCAGTGACAAATTTAGTATTGATGAGAAATCATGAAGAAATTGATGACCACCTCCGGAATCATTTCTGCCTCTTTATTCACATTCAAAAAAAAAACTTCTTTTATACACATGTAAAACATGCAGGCACCCGCGTTTGATCAAATAAGAACCGAAAAAAAAACGTCGAAATTCGCTTGCTTTATCGCGCGCCTTTTCGCACTCAATAAACCATAAAGCCAGCATAATGATAACGAAAGACTTAAGCGGCAAACTTGGCAAAAGAAAAAGGCGGTGTTTCGTATGCGGCAATGGCGGCAGCAGCAAGAAAAATCAATTTTGTCGCCTACCTTTCAAAAACCGAACAAACTTATTGTCGGTGGCACGCTTAGGCTGATGTTTTATAGCTTGCAATGACAGCGGCATGCGGTTGTGCGTTGCTGTCACAGTGTCAAAAATAGTGTTTGCGCGACATGCAAGTTCTGTGTTTTTGAGTTTATTTATTTTTTCTTATAAATACTACCTTTGCACAATAAAGCAGTGCTGCCGTGTCATAAATGTTAATTAAAAGCATTAAAACACATGCATAGCCTATGCTACAGCTGTGTGTTGCATGTTGCATCGCTCATTCGTTCCTTCGCTCGTTCATCGCCGCTGTGGCTTGCTGCTCTGTGTTCCTGTGTGCTTCGCTTTAATCGCTTGGTAGCAAAATCGGCGGCCTAGAAAATAATGTTCATGCAAATGTCGTTGTTGATTTGCTGACACATGACTGCACCCATACATACCTACATTAACATAAAGATGCACGGGTGCAACTATTTTTATGTAGCATTTTTTTGTTGCAAAATGCCGCGCGAGTTGTTGTTAATATAGTGATGTTATTGACTTGAGTATTAGGTATATGCATATAATCTGTATTTTTAAATGAACCATGCACGTATGCAAGTATTTCATGAAAATAACTGCAAAACTGAGGGCAGCTCTGACTGAATGGTTAGAGATGGGTACTCGTAGGGCCTCGGTTAGATCTCTGGTCCGAGCAACATCTAAATTAGAACATCTTTTTCTAATAGCGGCCTTCCCTCGGTAAGCAATAGCAAACCTTCGGGGGTACATATTTAAACCGCGAAAAAGCTTCCCATAAAACCATTTATCGCTCGGCAGTACAAAAGAAAACAAATCTAATCAGCTGTTCTAGCATCACTTCTTCTTCTCCTTCTTTATTGGCGCTGTAACAGCCTAAGCGATTTTAGCTGAGTGTAGCTGTGCTAACTGATGCCAATTGGAAGTGCCAAGTGAAGCCAATTCCTTCTCCGCCTGGTCTTTCCAACGCAGAGGAGGCCTTTCTCTTGAATACTTTCAGAGCAGGAGCGTTTCGGTCCATTCGAACGATATGGTCAAGCCAGCGGAGCCGCTGCATTTTAATTCACTGCACTATGTCTGTATCGTTGTAAAGCTCATACAGCTCATCGCTAAAATATCTGCGATATTCGCCATCGCCAACATGCATGATGAGTGCCTTATAGAGTGTGATCTTTGTACGACGAGAGAGGACTTCACTTCTCAATTGTCTACTCAGTCCAAAGTAGCACTTGTTGGCAAGAGCGATTCTCCCTTGGATTTCAAGGCTGACATTATTATTGGTGTTAATGCTGGTTCCCAAATAAACGAAGTCGTCTACTTACAACCCACTTTCAAAGCAATTTTTCATCTTAAATCTAAAATCTTGACTTTTGACTCATATCTCAATTACTTTCTGAATTAAAAATAATTTAATTTTTTAAACACGTGGCAACTCCCAAAATATATTTCAAAAATAAAGCGTTTGCAAATTCATTTCGATTGATAAACATCTATTAATAATTCATGTATCTTATTCAAAAATTTTGATTCAAACTTTTAAGCTGGTGGCAACCTTCTTCAAACACCTCAAAAATATTTCAAATGTTCAAACTAATAATTTCGTAAAACTCTTTCGTTTGACATTCACATTTTAATATTTCATATAATTTGTGCTTAGTTATAAAAATTAAGTTTTCAAACATGTTGCAACTCTCTTAAAAATATTTTAAAACTACTACCTTCTTAAAATTCTTTCGTCTGACACCCACATTTGAATTACCTTAAATCAAATTGAGTTGACTATTTAAACAGGTGGCAACGCTCCTACATGTACTTAAACAATAAAGCCTTTTCAAAACCATTTCGGTTGATACCCATATTGTGGTAATTGATTTTCAAATAATTTGAAATTAATTTTTTACAAGTTGGCAATTCTTATGGAAAATACTTTTGCAGAGAGAGAGAGAGAGGCAGTTAGCTTTTTTGTAAAGCACTTTTAACGGGATTGCAAACAATTCAAAAGTTTTAATGAAAGTTTAAGAGAGTTTAAAGGGAATATTTTAATACGTAAACTAAACGAAAGAAGTTAAAAGAGTTTTTCGCCCAAATATTTTGGAAGGGTATGCTGTTTTGAAAATCAAATTTACTTAAGTTAATGAGATAACTTACTTGAGTATTTACCGCAAATTATTTTGAAAGCCATTTTAACATATTTTCAAAATGTATGTACAAAATCAACTGTTTCCGTTTATATTAAATAAAGTATAATAATTTGGTAGTGACGTTAAATTAAAATTACCTGCCGATAATTTCGCCAAACTCCAGCCATGAATTTTAGTCGCTTTTTTCGTTAAGATGCGGAGGTTAATTTTTCAAGCTATGTTGTTAAGCTACTGACGGAAATAATTATCGCCATTTTATAATGGATGTATTACATTACTAATATTTGTTACAACTTTCTTGATCTTAGCATCAAAACAGATGATATCACAGCTTACATAAAAGCTATATGCATACATACATACATATATCTGAAAAAGACATCCATAATCGAAATCAATCAAAACAAAGTAAGTTAAATGCTCTTTTCCTCTTCCTAATGACTCCAAAAGGGCACTCGTTGCTGCTTAAGATGCTTGCAGCTCTTTTCAAATTGATCCCTTTTACTTCACTGCAATTTTTTGCTAAAACATGATTACCGACTAGCGTATAGCACATTACTCAGTTACACTAACAGCATAGCTGAATGAATTTAGGTTTTCTTGCTTTACTATTTTTCAACATACATACATCCGATTTGTTATATTATTCGAGAAACATTTTAACCGCCCGTGATTGTGTCACCCACGTTTTTGAACTCAAAGGGTCATGCGCGTGGACGCTAGCAATGCGGCAGGCTTTAGTTGCTTGTTTCAACGTATTTACATACATATGCACATACATACATGCATGCAAATGTACTGCCTGTTGTGGAAAATTGTGCGCCAAAAATTGTCTCATACTTACTCACAGATGTATCTACGTATATATGAATATATTTTTGTTAGGGTTGTGTTTGGTCTTACATTATGTGAGTTTGATTGAAATACATCGTCGTTTAAAATGAAACAAAAAAATAACAACAAACAAAAAAAGACATGTTTGCAAAAGTATGCCCTAGGCGCATGTTATTACGTGCACAAGTCAAAATAAAGCAATATATAAAAAAAGGGCATCGCACGCACACTGATGAAGCACGGCGCGCGGCGAAGAGTTGAAAAGCGGCATAAGAATAACATATGCATGAATGTTTTGGCGCACACACACACAACAACTAAACAAGCGGCAAGTTGAGAGTGCAAAAGCCAGCCAAGCGGGCCACATTAAGGCAATGCTGAGCAGACAGCTAGCAGCTATAGCCAAATTGAAAATAAAACGAAAGACTTAAGTAACAAACTTGAAAGGGAGCAAATTTAATTGCAGTGCTGCCGCGCTCATACACTGTCCATGTAATACACACACTATGTATGCTGTATGTTTGTTGTACGCAAACATGCGCTGCGGAACACAGAATTATGTCGAAGCTTGCATTTTAGTACATGAATATCTATGTTTTTTCTTTTAGTTTCTGCAGCATTCGCACACACAATTCCACAACATGCGCACACATTTTGCATGCATATGAAATTGCTGGGTTGGTTTGAGGGCAAACAGCACATTACTTACTTAATACAATTATGTATTTTTGCATGAACAATTAATGCTGCATTGTGCTCGTATTTTGCCTGCTTAACTCTTATGCAAGCGTCTGAGTTGCTTATGTAAAGAGAATATAATATGGGATATTTAACGATTTGCTCTGTACCTTGGCAGCAGTACGATGTTGTAGTAAGGGCGGTTATAATTTATGCAATGTTGGATGTTAAACTTCTCTTGATTCATTTCTTAATGGTTATAGAGTTGAGTGTAAAAGTTGAGTTGAGTTGAGTTGAGTTGAGTTGAGTTGAGTTGAGTTGAGTTGAGTTGAGTTGAGTTGAGTTGAGTTGAGTTGAGTTGAGTTGAGTTGAGTTGAGTTGAGTTGAGTTGAGTTGAGTTGAGT
>NW_016167691.1:11450-17603 GCF_001687245.7 Rhagoletis zephyria
GTTGAGTTGAGTTGAGTTGAGTTGAGTTGAGTTGAGTTGAGTTGAGTTGAGTTGAGTTGAGTTGAGTTGAGTTGAGTTGAGTTGAGTTGAGTTGAGTTGAGTTGAGTTGAGTTGAGTTGAGTTGAGTTGAGTTGAGTGATTGAGTTGAGTTGAGTTGAGTTATATTAAAGTACGGTCGCGAGGAGTTGATAAGGTGCATGCATCAACTCTTGTGCAGAAATATGGTCAGATGAACGCATGCCCGACGACTAGAATTTAAGTGTCTCTGACCAATCCACAAGAAAGGCGATCCCGCCATTCGCTCCAACGACCGCGGAATCAGCCTTCTAAACATAGGTTGTAAAGTCCTATCGAGTGTATTGTGCGAAAGACGAAGCCCACCGTCAACGAACTGATTGGAGCTTATCAGTGTGGCTTTAGGCCTGGCAAATCACCATAAATCAGGTATTCACAATACGCCAACTCTTGGAAAAGACCCTCTTGCGGGATCGGCACCGCCATCTATTTGTTGATTTCAAAGCAGCTTTCGACAGCACGAAGAGGAGTTGTCTTTATGCCGCGATGACTGAATTTAACGGCTGTGTGAAATGACGTTGAGCAATACCACCAGCTCCGTCAGAATAGTGAAGGACCTCTCCAGCCGTTTGATGCCAAACGAGGATTCAGGCAAGGTGACTCCCTCTCGTGTGATTTTTTTAATATTATTTGGAGAAGATAATAAAGCCGCAGAACTGAACCGCTCAGGTACAATACTTTACAAGAGCGTACAATTGCTGGTGTATGCCGGCGACATCGATATTATCAGTAAAAACAAGGGCTACGTCTGTTCTGCCTCTCGGGATTGGATAGAGAACAAAGCGAATGTGTCTGGTGGTGAACGAGGACCCAACAAGTATCTCCTGTCATCACACCCACTCACTGGTGAGAGTTAAACGATTGAAACACCAGTTTTAAAAGTCGAATTTTTTAATCTAATACACAAGTTATATGAATAAGTTAGATAAAATATGGTTGTCAAACGAAAGCGTTTTAAGAAATCTTTAGCTTGAATATTTCTTTAGGGGAAAGTACAAATAGGGTTGCCACATGTTTAAAATTTTAGTAAATTAAATATGTATCTTAAGTAAAATATGACGTTTAGGGAATGAAAGGTATTTAAATTTCCTCTTCTTCACAAAAATTATATTTTTGAAGAGAGTTGCCAACTAACTCAAAATGTAAATCTCAATTTAACTACAACAAAGGTACTTACTTATGTAAGACCGAGCGCCACACTAAAACAGATCGTCCAATTGATGTATCTATTTTGTTGTCAAGGAAACTTTCTGGTCTTGCAAAAATTTACCGAAAAATATAGATTTCCAGAAAAAAGGCTTTTTTTTATTATTGAAATGGTTGCTTAATGCAAAATTTGTACGTAGGTTAGGTTAGTCTGCGTTGTAAATTCATAAAGATTCCATTAACAAATCAAAAATACGAAATGAGAATATTTGGCGCTTGTATTTATTTTTTTTGCAATGAATTGGAAGATATGCCTTCTAACGTCCTAAACACCGTAATCAGAGCATATAAGTGTGCCACTGGAAGTCGTGAACGTGAGTTGTTGGTGAAAATGTCGAACCAAATACTAAATAGTTTTAGGGGGACGAAGTTCGCCGAGTCCGCTAGTAATTTATATAAGTTATTAGTTATTTGATTAAAAAAAAAAAAATATTTGAAAAAGGTGGCGAGTGAGAGAGAGGGCGAGACAGATGTGCGGGCAGGTAGAGGAAATGGTAGGAAATGTCTTCCTTTAAGCATTTATTTATTGGGGACTCCATTGAAGTAGACGTGCTCTAGCTATGTGCAATATGTTTGTATTAAATTTAGGCTGCGGATAGGCGTGCTTAGTCAATAGCTGTCATAAAGGTGTCATCTCTGCATACATCCATGCAGAGCCCCTGGTTGGCTTACAAGCTATAGTTTACTACTATTTACACTTAAAAATAATAGAGTTTGTTTTCAGAAATCCATGGCTTAGCAAAATTTTCCAGGATCAGCTGACGGGGCCTTACTAATTTATAGTATAAGTACGATAAAGAAATATTAGGAAATACAAAATTTTTACCATACCCAAACTTTTTCCTTAGTCAGAATGGTCTACTTATGCATAAGCATAAATATTTATTTATATTTAGTGTAAAAGTCTATCAACAATGTACATACATGTGTAGAGTTATAATGGAGCTACTCCAATGTTTGTGGTATCAGAAAAAAAGTTAGTTGTTAGTATAAATATTTACATCATCCAAGTGCCCTTTTGTTCTTATTCTTTCATTTAAATCTTCTATTTGTTTGCCTTTTTTCTGTTTTTTTTTATTTGCATGTTTTTTTTTTGATATTCTCTTTGTTTGAACTTCATTTGCCTGCTATTGTTTACTTAATATTTCTGCTCAGAAATGTTGGCGTCCGTTCGATGTAAAATAGCAAGTGGTACTACACACATACATACATACATACATATGTACGTACGTAAGTAAGTACAAACAAAAATTCAAAAGCGGTTTCCAATATGTTTTTGCTTGTTAAGTCACTCAAATATAGAGTTACTAAGTAATTGTTATTACATATTATTCTGCTGCTGTTAGAGCGCAAAGAGTTAAGTAGATGAAAGTACAATAATACGAGTGTACGAGTGTTTGTTTCTTTCTTCGCCTATAGCAATTTCTAAAAGAAATAAAAATACAGATTTAAACACTGAGTATTTCAACGATATGTGCACGTAGTATTTACGTAGCATGATATTTATATTTTAATTTATAAACATATTACTTGTTCACCCACATGCGTATTAATTACATGTCTGAAATTTAAAAAGAGTAAAAAAAAAGTATTTTAATAACACCCCTTTAACTAAGCCAACTATCGTGTTTAATACATTTTAATTGTTATTCCAAATTGAAAAATGCAACAAAGTGTGAAATATTATTTCACAGCCAATACCTACAATGAATTACTCCAACATATATACCTACATGTGCACATAAATAGTACTTATATATAGTTTACTATAAACAATGAATGAATGACGACAGCGCGAATACTTATTGAGCAAAAGAAGGTCATTGTGGATATTTAAAAAATAATTATAAATTTAATGTCAGGTGTTGCTATACTCTGTAGAGCTTAGAAAGAGAAGTGTGCCAGTTGTCTACTAAGTAACTGGCCAATAGACTTTTTAAAACGATTCATGCCTTAAACGGGCGCCTCCGAGAGACTTACTTCTAGTCTCCTGCAGTTAACATTCCAGTTCGTATGCCCATCCAGGAGTAAAACACTCGATGGATTTGCAAGAGTTAGCTCGAATTTTTATATTATGCCTACTGAAATTTTCAAGTCCCGGCGTAAGTAGTTTTCAAAAAAGTGGAAAAATTTGTTAAAATAAATATCTGAGCGAAATAAAGTTTAAGACATATGTATATAGTAAAATTTCTTGGGAAATATTTTCGTAGAATATTTTAACGCATTAGCTCCCGCCTGAAAATATCGTTTTGACCCTTTCTTCAAGAAACCCCGCAAAAAGCGAATTTGGAAGTTGGTCGGAGCATTGATATATTCTATTATTATTACTATTATTCTTCGGTAAATTTTACTAGGGGTCTTCTTAGGCAGAAACTTCCTGCTTTCGAAAATATTTTGAAAGTAGGGTAGGGTTTAAAAGTCAAACTAAATTTGACAACAATATTAAGTTAAACTCAATATTACAATATGGATGTTAATTGAAGGAGGTAGAAGAAAGCTTTATTTCAAAAATATATTTTGAAACGGGGTTGCCACCTGTTTAAAAGCTAAAATAAATTAAATAATAATAAGCAATAAGATTAAATATTAGATTATTGATGTCAATTGAAAGAATTAAAAGAAAGCTTTGTTTCAAAAATATTTTGAAGGGGGTTGCCACCTGTTTAAGTCAAGTCAAATTCAATTTAATAAAATATTTCAATATGGATGCCAAATAAAAGGTGCTTAAGAAAGCTTGCTTGCGAAAATAGTTTTTCAAGAAGAAGATTAATTAATTAATCCCAACGGTTTTACCCCCCACTCCCGCCCAACCGACGCACAGTGTATCATTTCAGTATTCTAGAAAAGATTAATTCCATTATTTTATGTCGCCAAATTTGAAAACAACGTCAAGAATGTTTTCAGAAATACCTGATAAAGACGAAACAATAACAACTAAAAAATTTTAATCAAAGTGTATGGCGGGACGGGGTTTGGTTTGGAAAATTACCGAGCACAATAATATTTAAACTTGTATATTTGAAACTGAATCTCAATGCTTATTTTGTCGGTGTTATGTGATTTATGCAACAATTACTAAGATACCATTTTGGTCTTATTTGCTTGGGTATGTTCTTTTTAATGAATATACATTTTTGGGATTTTAGTAAACTAGGACTGAGTATTTCATGTTAAAGCAAAACGATGTTAACTTAAACTTATTTTTAGCAATTTATTAATTTCATTAGACCCGCAAACTCGTTATCCGCCACTATTCGATAAAGTTTGTATCTCAGTTTATTTGCCACTCCTCTTAGACTCTAAACAACATAATTTTAGCTGCAGGAAAGTGCAGGTTTTGATGAAATTTTCTTTTTTCTGGCCTACTGGGAATTTCATTTTCCTCGAGTAATTCGCTTGCATTTTATCTCGACCGAGACAAATTCTTATATTTTCGTTTTCAACAGAGAAAGCCTGATTCATTACCTTTCCAATGGTATCCCATTTCTGTAAATAGAGTAAGAAATATTGAACTTATAACGGAATTTCTTTGACCCAACTTGACTTTTTTATCGATATTTTCCACGCCCATAACTAAAAAAAAATATATTTATTTTAAGTCCATTTCTGTCAGTTTATAATTCGTTGTTATAGGGAAATTCTAAATATCAATTTTGGGCATTTTAGCCTTTGTAGTTAGTTAAATATTTCAGTTTTTGCATTTTTAAAAATTGCAGTTATATAATAGGGTGGCATGACAGTAACTATAAATTACCAATTTTTTGTAAAAAGCTTCGCCTATCTTATAACGTACCTTGTGCAAAATTTCATTAATCTATCTTCAATAGATTTCGAATTACAGAATTAAAAGCAGCTAGATGGGTCAAATCTTACACTGTGCGACGCGAGGGGCTCATCCCATAAGATTTCCTTTACATTTCCACTAAACAACCAAAATTGCCGGTCCAATATGTGACCTCACTGCCGTAGAAAAGAGCTTCTAGCAATTCCCTTCACAGCTTAGTTTCTCTTAACATACAAATGCCGGCTAATTTAGAACACACCATGGCCAAAAAAGCCGGCTTAGTACTAAAAAAAAAAGTGGTTCAGCGGCGTAAAAATCAACAGCCGCAGCAAATACACATAGAGCAAGAAAAAAAGTGGTAATAGAAGGAGAGCAGATAAAGTCTGCTGTCGATACTAAAGCTGCTACCACTATTGCTGCTGCTGTTGCTGCTGCCGAGAAAGAGCGCTTGAAGAACGCCTCTACACCACGATCAGGCGACTGACTACCAGTACTCATATAAGCTCCTCATGAGCGCCAAGCGATGATGTCAGCGGCGAAAATTTATTTAATGCGCGACGCAGTCAAGCAACTCTTTTAGTACAGCGTTGGCGGGCAACAGCGACGGTTCGGTATCGCAGAAAACGACGACAAATAAATTTGAAATCTAAGCTAACTAGAAAAAGTTGGCGAACGTGGAACGAATGAAAAACGGTGAAACAAGTTTTTATTTTTCTATTTCTAAGCTAGCAGCACCAATTTGACTTATTGGAATATACTCGTATGTTAAAAAAAAAATACACAAATCGAGAAGAAAATTTTCTAAAGCGTGATCTTTTATAAAAAGTGACTCGATATTATCATATTTTCAGCAAATTGAAGTGGTAAAGTCGCTAACGTTTGTGTATATGGATTATTAGTAGCAGTGAAAAGCTCAACAAAAGTGACAGCAGTGAACTCGAAAATAATAAAGCGTGGAATATAATTGCAAAGCGAAATGAACTAATGTTAAGCGCTGTTGAACAGATGCCGGAGAGAAAAAAGTGTGACTTTTTTGTTGGTTAATTTTTTAGTGTTTTTTTTTTTTTTTTTTTTTTTTTTTTTTCGTT
>NW_016167691.1:17619-20885 GCF_001687245.7 Rhagoletis zephyria
TTTTTTTTTTTTTTTTTTTTTTTTTTTTTTTTTTGCAGTGATTTTAATTGCTTGTGCGATTTTAAAATGATTTAAGTTTTGTACACTGAACTCGAGATAATTGAATTTTACTAGGAATATGATGTCAGCAGCGGAAGAAGGTATATAAGAGAAGGAGGTAAGCGGAAAAAGTGTAGAGCCGACTTTGGAAAAGTAGGCAGTAATCAGTGAGGAAGGCGTTAATGGGTGCACATTTTTAGATGCATGAAAAAAGCAGAAATTACAGTGAAGTGCAAAACTGAGTACATGGTGGCTTTTCTAAAAATCTAAATTTTTTCTTTTATTTTTTTTTATAAACACGTGGTTCATCGTTTAATAAAAACCATATAAATCAAACTTTAAATTTTTATAAAGAGCTTAGGAAAATTCAAAAAATGTTCATAAAATGGCCTGCAAAATTTTAGTATAGTAAAACGCAAATTTGAAGCGACTAAAAAATTGCCTTAATTTTTAGTATTTTTGTTNATAAACACGTGGTTCATCGTTTAATAAAAACCATATAAATCAAACTTTAAATTTTTATACAGAGCTTAGGAAAATTCAAAAAATGTTCATAAAATGGCCTGCAAAATTTTAGTATAGTAAAGCGCAAATTTGAAGCGACTAAAAAATTGCCTTAATTTTTAGTATTTTTGTTCCTGGCGGCTTTTTTCACTTTTTTAAAAAGTTGAAAATTTTCATGGAAACTTGTTTAATTTTTCTAAGCTCTGTACAAAAAACTGAAAGTTTGGTTTATATGGTATTGGTTAACGCCTGAGGCATGATATTATAAAAAAAAAAAATACAAACAAAGTTTTAGCGTTAAAAGCCTTGCAAATATTTAACAAACACCACCATATTCTCAGTTGTAGTTGAGGAATTTATGAATGAAAACTGTTTCCTAAAAATAGGTTTGCCCAGTGTAGAAAANTACAAAAAAAAGTTTTAGCGTTAAAAGCCTTGCAAATATTTAACAAACACCACCATATTCTCAGTTGTAGTTGAGGTATTTATGAATGAAAACTGTTTCCTAAAAATAGGTTTGCCCAGTGTAGAAAACTTAACACTATAGATGGTGTCATAGGCTGAATTTCAAACGGTTNACAAACAAAGTTTTAGCGTTAAAAGCCTTGCAAATATTTAACAAACACCACCATATTCTCAGTTGTAGTTGAGGAATTTATGAATGAAAACTGTTTCCTAAAAATAGGTTTGCCCAGTGTAGAAAACTTAACACTATAGATGGTGTCATAGGCTGAATTTCAAACGGTTTGGTAGCTACGCTTCAAAGTGTGCTGACTATAAGAATACTCTGGGGTTGCCACCACAAGGCCACACAACCTATGGATATCTCATCAGAAAACCCCACATTGAAGAGACTTCTAAGTTAAAAGTATATTTTTCGGGCNTAAACGGTTTGGTAGCTATGCTTCAAAGTGTGCTGACTATAAGAATACTCTGGGGTTGCCACCACAAGGCCACACAACCTATAGATATCTCATCAGAAAACCCCACATTGAAGAGACTTCTAAGTTAAAAGTATATTTTTCGGGCTACTTTTTTCGTAGTCTTCCACCAGTTGGCTCCAAGCTAAGCAGTCGAAAATCTTATTTAATTTTTTTGCTATAACCACAAGAATCATTTTGATATTCTGCCACAAGTTTTCAAAAGTATGCATGGGGTTCCACGTGTTTCCAAAGCTATAGTGCTTTTGTTGCGCCTTTCTCGTACTGGAGCCATTAATTGATTCAAATATTTTTGGTCTTAGGGCNATATTTTTCGGGCTACTTTTTTCGTAGTCTTCCACCAGTTGGCTCCAAGCTAAGCAGTCGAAAATCTTATTTAATTTTTTTGCTATAACCACAAGAATCATTTTGATATTCTGCCACAAGTTTTCAAAAGTATGCATGGGGTTCCACGTGTTTCCAAAGCTATAGTGCTTTTGTTGCGCCTTTCTCGTACTGGAGCCATTAATTGATTCAAATATTTTTGGTCTTAGGGCTATTTAAATATTCCAGATTTTAGTCTTGGCTGAAATTTCCTTTCAATGCGTGGTGTCCGTTTTGGTTTATCTCTCAAAAAATGTATACCTGTATACGACAGATTTCAGGAAAAACTTTCAGGTGAAGTTTCCTTCTAAACGGGATCGGAGTAGGGGCAGGATAATAGAGNTGTGTTTCGAAAGCTATAGTGCTTTTGTTGCGCATTTCTCGTACTGGAGCCATTAATTGATTCAAATATTTTTGGTCTTAGGGCTATTTAAATATTCCAGATTTTAGTCTTGGCTGAAATTTCCTTTCAATGCATGGTGTCCGTTTTGGTTTATCTCTCAAAAAATGTATACCTGTATACGACAGATTTCATGAAAAACTTTCAGGTGAAGTTTCCTTCTAAACGGGATCGGAGTAGGGGCAGGATAATAGAGGTGAATTCCACTGAAATTTATACTGATGGGTCCAAAATGGACTCCGGTATGATTACGGGGGTGTTCTCTGAAACGTTGAATGTCTCTTCGATGCCATTCCGACTACTTAACTTTTCTTGCTTCTTCCAAATGGAAGTTCTGCGAATCGAAAAGTTTTGTAANATGGTGTCCGTTTTGGTTTATCTCTCAAAAAATGTATACCTGTATACGACAGATTTCATGAAAAACTTTCAGGTGAAGTTTCCTTCTAAACGGGATCGGAGTAGGGGCAGGATAATAGAGGTGAATTCCACTGAAATTTATACTGATGGGTCCAAAATGGACTCCGGTATGATTACGGGGGTGTTCTCTGAAACGTTGAATGTCTCTTCGATGCCATTCCGACTACTTAACTTTTCTTGCTTCTTCCAAATGGAAGTTCTGCGAATCGAAAAGTTTTGTAAAGTATTCGAGAGGAACTACGTAGGAGTATGAAAAGCACACATTTGCTCAGATAGTCAAGCGTCACTTCTGGCACTTGCCTCAACGGTAACAAAATCTAAAGCAGTCAGCGATTGCAAATCTACGTTAAGCTCTACGGACGAGATAATTAGGCAACTCTCTCGTCTGCGTTTCCGACCCGGCCATAGGAACTTAAACGAAATGAGAGGGCTGATGAGTTGGCTAAGGCCGGAGGGTCTTTTTGGTGAATCCGAAGCAGATACAAAAAAATGCACAGACGGACACATCAAAAGAAACGGTTGGAACAACCTTCGAATCTGCAAAACTATGAGGAACATATAGCCGCATTATGGCAGGCCAAAGATAGACGAATTTCTGCAGA
>NW_016167692.1:0-20883 GCF_001687245.7 Rhagoletis zephyria
GTAAAGCAAAAATTAGAATATTTTATATGTAATATTGTATGTAAAAAAATTTTTTTCACATTTTTAGTTATATAAATAAATTGCGATTTTAAAACTCAAAAGGTATTATTTTTTCTTTTTTGTGCATAGTATATTGAAAACCACTTACACATGTATGTATTTACATTAAGGGTATTCATCTAAACGCGTAAATGCCTCGTAACCACGTAAACCTCGTAAACTTACTTCATTTCGTACGTAAAACCGGTTTATTTACGAGATTTACATAATTCCGAGGCATTTACGCGCTTAGATGAATACCTTTATTAGGTGATCCAGAAATGCAAGTGAAAAAGTAAAGTCGGAATTTTAAGTGCTCTCACCCTCTGGGATTGTTCTATATCGGAAAAAACTCTACCCCTGTATTTTATTTTGAAATAAAGGAAAGGAATATTCTGATATTATTTATTTATTAAAATTGTTCGTAGAAATGGTATAGAATTCTTGAAAATCAATATTTTTCGATCGGAAATCTTTAATTCTCTTCAGGAGACTTCCACTGACAAGTCCCAATCTTTGGTTTTAACCCTTTCCTTTATTAAATATTTTTTAGGACCCCTTAGAACTTCAAAAAATGCAATGAGGTAGCCATTCGATGTTTTTAGGGGCCATATAAAAAATAATTAATAAAAGAAAAATATTAAATAAGTAATTGGGAATGGTTATTCGAAGTCTCTTGAAGAGAAACGAAGTTTTCCTATCGAAAAATATTGATTTTCAAGAATTCCATACCATTCTTATGAAAACTTGTCGAATTGGTGACCGTCGTAGGCGCTGTATTAGAAGAACTAGCTACCATCCAAGAGGACCCAAGTTCATTTCAACATTACATTTTTTCTATTACTGCCATCAACCAATGTAGAAGAGAGGTACACTTATACCTGGTGAGCCCATTGTGATACCAAGTGAGAGCTCGAATTCAAACCCGTCCGTTAACATAGAACTATAACCAGTTATTTATTTTCAGAAAGCGCGAGAATTCATGAATGCCTACCGCATTCACTAGGTCGGCCAGAGAGACAAAGAGGTGGTGGTGAAATGTATGTCCTCTCGCCCACGAAAGGGCAAGACAGTGACAGAAGTATAGTTTCACACTCTCGAGTTTGTGCATGTTGCGGCAACTTCGGCAGTGGTCATTGGCCATTCTGCTAGCATACTTTCCCATTAAGCGGTGGACCGCAATAATATCGTTCACCAGCCTTAGTAGAGGGCGTTCTAACCGAATGAGTTCGTCGCATATTTTCTTATCGAGGCTGAGCCATCAAGTCGTCTAACAAGTGGGTTCTTCCGACCATCTTTTATTTGCCTTCTCGACGAAATATGCCCTGTGCCATGTCTTGCAGGTAGACAGCGCTATGGCCAGCGCATGAGAAGAGTTGACATCAGGCAGGGTGGTTCGTTTTCTCGGAAACTGTCCGCTGCACAGTTACCTCAAATGTTTCTGGTGCCTGGCACCCTCATAATTTGGGTAGTATACTTTGAAGTTAAATCGTTAAGGACTTTCCTACATACCATCGCAGTTATTGACGAGGTTCCACAACAATCTAGTCACGTTATAGTTGCTTAGCTATCGGAGTATATAGTTACTGAAGGCAGGTTAAGAAAAGATTTCATGAGCTAGAGTGCAGCATCTTTTATGGCCGCAAGTTGTGCTGGGGTTACACTAAAGAGGTCTGGATGCCTAAGGCTGCGATCTAATGAGAGGTCCTTCGAGTGTATCCCACTCCGCCCTACTCTTGGATTTAGTTAAGAGCCATTCGTATAGATGACGGTGGAGTTATCTTGGTGACCCGATACCAAATCATCGTTCCAGTCTTTCTTCTATAGGATAGGAGTGTATAACTCGTTTTCAAGCTCCAGCGGTTGTGCTGTGCAATTTAGGGACCTAAATGTATCGCGGTAGCTGATAGAATGTTGATGTGACCGAAACTGGTGTATTTCCAGTCGGTTCGTCTCCTATTTCCATAAGCGAGTAAAGATGGAGGTTCAAAAAAATATATCTTCAAATTTATGTACATATCTGTGTTCGGAAAATGAGTGGTCATTTGAGATGCATAATAATAAATAAAACTTATTAATTTATCGGTTCATCTGAATTAAGAATTCAGTGCACTTGAATAGGGACAGAAAATCTGAATTTATTTTTAACGAGCAATATAATATAAAGGCAGCTCACAAACACCAGAGTAAAGGTGAGTATAAAGTGTAAAATGAAAATACTTTCCGTCAACAAATCACATAAAACAAAAGTCTACTTTTTTCACAACTGCAGTATGCCAGGGAATAAAGACAGTAAAAATGCAAAACTTAAACAAGAACCTAAAAATAGGTGGAAGCCACTCGACCCAAGTGCCGCGAGAGATGTAACAAGAGGTCGAAGGTAACAAAAAAAAAAGAGTTTTTTGCGAAAATCGTGTTATGGTCACTTTTACCTGAGATTGCCTTTAGCCATGAGCCATGAAGTTGTACAGAGATGTTATGAAGAGATATTGCAAAGTTTCGCTAAGAACAGAAATCGATAGTCTTTAAAACCCATCGATAGATGAGAACTGTCGCCACTGTACTACCGTACTATGGGCTCTAAAAAACAATTTGATACACACCAGCGATTTGACGGTGTTAGACAGCTCGAAAAGCAGTTGGCTTTGAAAAATGGCGTTGAGTAATTCCACCTATAAAGTCAGGATAGGGAACGACCTCTTCGAGCTGTCTGAGGTTTCAGACGAAGAGACTGTTAACTCTGCAAATGCTTTAACCATATGTTAGAAAAGCTGATTCGGACAGCGTAATTAAATTTCCTAGGTACCAAGCGCCACATGCCAACATGTGTAACTTTGGTTTACGGTACGTCGTTTACGGTAACGCCGTTATCGGTAACATTTTCGAAGAAGTACGGTCCGATGATTCCGCCAGCACAAGAACCTCAACAAATAGTGACTCGTTGTGGGTGAATAGTTTTTTCTTAAATGATGTGTGGATTTTCAGTACCAGAAATGGGGCAGTTTTGCCTGTTACATAACGTATCCGTTTTGTGGAAAACGCTCATGATAATTTTTTGCAAAATCCGCATTAACTGCTTGTTGTTCAAGCAACCGATTTGTAACTAGACGTCAATTGAATTTTGTAAGCGTGTAAACAGAGGTATTTTGTTAAAATCCGCTGAACGGTGCTGTCGGAAGAGTTATAAAGTTTCAATTGTCTTCGAAAGTATTAGTTCTACATAATTTAGTATCTGAACCTTTTTTGTAGAGAATTAAATTTGCGATCGACTTGGGCGATTCTAAGATACTTCTAAGCTAATAACATAATAGCATTTAGCAATAAAAATAAAAATAAGTATTTTTTTAGACCCACGCAATTGTACGTTCACATGAACATATGTACATATGTACATATATTAAATCTACCACAAAACTTTTAGGCCTGCCTTAGTGCTTACCTTGGTGAGTTTTGAGCTGTAAGAAATTTTCGATGGCATTGGCATGTACGAGTATAGTGCAACAGCGATACCAGGACAATTTTCTAAAACCAGGAAAAATATGGCAGCCCTACCCTAGGTTTTATCCCAGAAAAAGTATTTTGGTGGTATGCAAGAATGTAAGCCAGATTTGTTTAGTCAATCTTCCTCTTTCACAGTAAATTTAGACATTTTCTCTAATTAATTCCTAAATGCAGGCAACGGTTTTTGATTTTTAGGAATTTTTGGTGTGTGGGTGTAAATAAACGCCTGAAAGTAGGCAATTAAGGTAGCATTTTGTTGCAAAATGTCGCAAAAGCAGCTACCTGTGCTACCTACATTCATATCAGGGATGTTGCGAATATTTGCATTCGTTATGCGCTTGATTCGCATCATCTTACACATTCGCATTCGCATCAAATGATACGAATGTTTTGCGAATGCGAATGTGTACATGGGCAGAGAGTCCACTGTAATAATGTTGAAATGGATCTAAGTCTGTCTAACCAGGGTCGGACAACAACCGGCTTTTAGCTTTAGCCGGCGCTAACCGGTTAAGTAGTGTATCAAGCAACATTGATGGGCCTCCAACAAGTACTGCTAAAAGTGTTATAGGCAACCTACAAATAATTTTAGATTCCTCCAGCGAAAGCTCGGATGTAGAATCTGGAGACATAAAAAAATGTGTAATGGAAAATGTGAAGGCCTATCACAAAAAAGCTCATCTCTGGGTAAAATCCTCTCGACTGGCGGAAAACTAAACTAAAATACGACAAATTGACAGATCTGGCCCGCAAATATTTGAGCGCTCCGCCCGCCAGCGTTCCAAGAGAGCAATTTTTCAGTGCAGCCGGCCTTATATGCGAGCCTCTAAGAAATCGCCTCATAGGAGAAAAGGCAACAAAATTAAATTTTTTTGAATTTCAATAGCCCCGTTTTGGAACTTTGACTACTAGATTAAAACATTGTATAGGTTAAGCACTCGTTCAATGCTGTATTAATTTACAAAAACTTTAAGTAATAAAAACGATGACTTAAGTTGATTATAGCTTTTTTAATGTTATTCCTAACATTCGCAATCGCATTCCGAAAATTTGCATTCGCATTCGCGAATGTAATATGACATTCGAAACATCCCTAATTCATATACACAACATTCATTCATACAAACGTATGCTTTTGTATGTGTGCAACAAGTACAGTGTGTTTTGGTGAGCATAAATTAAATAAATACATGTATATGTATGTACAGTTGTCCACTAAATAAAACGTGTGCGCGGGTTCGACCAGTTTTGCCCAGTTTTCTTTTTTAAAAAAGTCTAACTAGTTATACCCGTACAACAAACACCATATCGCCCTCTGAGTGGAAGATCGACCTATTTTGGAAGCCAGTTTAAAACCGCCCTATCTCAGAAAAATTTTCAAGAACGCTCTACTTCCGAATCTGACTGAAGAATGCCCTATTTCAGGATTTTATTGAAAAACCAACATTCTCAGAATTTGGTTTAAGAATGCCATATCTCAGCTAAAAATGCACTGGAAATGTGCTGAGATAGGGCGTTTTTTAACCGAATTCTGAAATAGGCCCACTCTTCAATCAAATTCTAAAGTATAGCGCTTTCGACCTAGCTGCCTAGATAGGTCGATCTTCCACTCAGGTGGTCCACGAGAGAGGACTTAATTTCTCAATTACCTTCCCAGTCCAAAGTAGTACTTGTTGGAAAGTGTGACTCTTCGTTACATTTCAAGGCTGGCATTGTTATTGGTGTTAATGCTGGTTCCCAAATAAAACAGGTCGCCTACTTTCCCAAACTTGTAACTCTCAACAGTAACGTGATTGCCAATGCTCTTATGCTCTGACTGTTTCTCAGTGCAATGGGTTGAGCTATAGGCTTGGGACCCGCGACGTAAAATCCTCTTCCAGTGAATAATAAAAAATTAAGACTCGGAGGAAACCCATTTTGGTGACGACCACAGCACACGTTTAAGGGATTACGATTTGGGCGCATGCACCTTTGATGGGGAAGGTGCCTCTGGCCGGCTGTTTGATGCCCTGGTAAGGACAAAGGCTGACATCACCGCCATCCAAGAAATGGGTTGGATGGGGCAAGGCAAGAAATGCCATGTTCGAAATGGTTTTGTTCATTTGAAAAAGTAAGCTTACCGTTTATGAAAGTGTTTGTAATCAAGTTATCAAACTGTAAAGTAATAAAGGGCTATTTCTCTACCATGCATTGCAATAACTGTATATATAGCTTACCCGTATTCATAAAGAATAAATGTGCAAATATATATAAATATCTTACCATTAGCTTCGTATATTTCCTATAAACGGTAACTCTTGCTCTAGCAACGGCACTTCACAGCTAATAAGTAAGTAAAAAAAAATAATAATAATCGACCTAATTCGTCAAACTTATTGAAATGATGACAGCATGAACCGGAAATCTCTGAGCCAACATAAATGTAGATATACATATATGTATGTATATATAAAATATGAATGTTTGTATATATGTATGCAGATATGTTCGTTAATGTAAGCAGTTACCGCCAAACGGAAGCAGTGGAAATACAGAGAATATAAGTAGACACAGTTAGCACGTGCTAATGAGATAAGTATATGAAAGTAACATCTTCTTTAAAGTTTAAACCATTACGGTAAAGTAGGCAAGTATGGCTATTCTTAAAAAAAAAGATTCTGAATCGCATATTTATGGAACACAAGACCATTCATTAGCTCTGATCCAATACTTTTAGTGAAAAATCCTGTAAAACTGTCAAACAGCAAAACTACTCTCTGAAGTGAGAGTAAAAAGTGAGTAACAACAAAAAGTGCGGGAACAAAAAATTAATTTTTCCTGTAAAAACGTCAACCAGTGATTGCTTGACACTTTTCATGATTTTACCAGAAGCAAAAGTTCGGGTAAAATCTTGCAACTTCATTATCCACACAACTCTCCAAAAGTCGCTCTCATTTACAGGATTTTGGAGAATTTTGGAGTACGGGAACATTTTTCCTGCAACTTCCTGCAAGTTCGTGTAAAATCCTTCCTGGCTGGCAAGTACGCTTTTGGAGAACTGACAAAGAGCAGCTATGAAAATGAACTGAATAATGCGGCATACACGGTGCGTCTGAGTCGCGAGTCATTTGTGTACGTATTGACTCGCCCTCGACTACACACAGTTGAATCATTCAGAGTCATGCCAGAAATCCTGTCGGTGTAACTAACACATATTTATTTTCACAAACACATCCAAGCCGACTCGCGAATCAGACCCATGGTGTAAGCCGCCTATTATAATCCGGATGAAGAGATGAACACGAGTCAGACTTTACGCAATATAGTTGAATACGGGAAAATTTTCCTTACCGTAGCTGCAGTAGAGCAATTAGTCTTAAAAGAAAGGAAAAATTATGTGCCTGAACGTTAGGAAATGCTATGCTGTTATGTTAGATGACCGTGGAGCCAGTAAGGAAATATAAAAGGAAACCACAACCACTGCGTAGACGTCAATGCTCCTCTCCCAAAAAAATGTCAGATTTCATCAGAGAACTCACATTGTTTGTAACACAGTGTTAACTCGCTTCTTAGGGGAAAAAATTGTGAGACACGATTGGTACAAAGTCACTATTCGTTTCTTCAATTTATATAGCTTGCTAAAATTAAACAATATTTTTTTCACAAAAAACTGTTTTATACCTATACTAACACCCATTTTCAAAAAAAAATATAGAAGACTTTAGCAGCTAAATAAATTTGTATGTAAATACATATGACTTTATAAAGCCCTTAAAATCGATTTTACTTGTTATGAATATGACCGTTAGTATGTTAAGTAATTATATTTTACAGGAAATTCAATAGATACTTATCATTAGGGCTCGGAATCTCATGCAAATGCATGTTTTTATGCGGCATCTGCAAATGAATATCCTTTAAAATGGCATTCATTCACTTGTGCATATTTTTGCATATTTCAATGCAAATTTGCATATTTTACAAAAAAATTGCAAATNCGGCATCTGCAAATGAATATCCTTTAAAATGGCATTCATTCACTTGTGCAAATTTTTGCATATTTCAATGCAAATTTGCATATTTTGCAAAAAAATTGCAATTTTTTTGGGCGCCTCGCATAGGAAGACAAAAGCAACAATTACCGAAATTTATCACTCGAAGGCGAAGCAGAAGTGGAACCTTACAGGATCGTACAGGCTTACCCGGCAATTTTGGGTGTTCTACGACCTGCTTAAGCCATTGAATGGAAACACCCAGAAATATAAGAAAAACCTTTGCATGTAAAAAGTTTGAGCATAATTCAGTTCAAAGTAATTACACAAGGAAGTAGAACGACTTTGGCCAGCTAAATTGACGTCATATACCACTATAAGTCCTCCTTCCTCTTTCTCTTCTTATTCTTCTTTTTATTTAGCGCTTTAACCACCTAAGCGATTTTGGCCGAGTTCAAAAAAGCACGCCTGTCATTTCTCTTCAGTGGCAACTGACGCCAATAGGAAATGCCAAGTGAAGATAAGTCCTTCTCCACCTGGTCTTTCCAATGCGGAGGAATACTCCAAGACACAATTTGCCTTGAAAACACAGAACTTTTATTATGAGTTCGTAATATAGCAATTTAAGGAAACCATCCATTTTTCTAATATAGCGGCTCGATCCCAGCCCCTACAGCTCCACAAATCAGGGGTTTGGAGCGTTTTTACCTGCGGAAACCAAAGGTGAAAGAAAATAACTTCACAACGTGTCCGCGTCGGTTGCCCGTAGTTTGGTGACTGTAGCTTTCGGTATTTTCTTGTCGCTGTCCTTCCTACATTTTACTTCCTCTTGCTATTATACGGGTTGTTCGTACGTCACGCCCTACATTTATATGCATCAAAAATAAAGTTTATGTTTACTTATTAACTGTTAAGGCCTGTATGCAGCTCTCAAGAAAAGCAAAAACTCCATATAAAATGACGTACAAGAAATGGCTAAGAAATTTTCTTGAGTCAAATTACCTTAAGGCAGTACGCAGTTCTTAAGAAATTTAGTACGCTTTCTACTATGGTTTTCTAAAGTTTTTTGTGAAAAAAGAGCACAAGGCAACCCAGGATTGCAACAGAAATATATGCCCGTTCCACTATTTCTTGAGGAAAGAGTGAGGCAACAGGCTGTGAGGTATCAAAAATGTCAAAATTCCGTGGACACACACGCGAAATAATGGCAATTTTTTCTTGACCGTTTTCTTGAGAGCTGCATACAGGGCTTTAAGGAGAATTCAACTTTTACTTTTCGGTGTAGCAAAGTAATTCGTAATTAGCCAATTTTGTAATGAAACTAATGATACCTTGTTAACTAATTCAGTTATGTTGCTGCAGGATAAACAATTATTTTACGCATATAATAATGTAAATGCCTGGCCGAAAAGATTAAGACAAACTGTGTTATATAGCTGTGTATGTGCATGTATGTATATATTTATTCTGATATCCAACCAGCCCATTACTCATGCTGTGGTGGGCAGCCATAAAAACATTAGCGTTAGCTTTCACACACAACAACGGTAATTTGCCGACGCTCGGTGACTTTTATACATACCTTGAAAGATTGCAAGGAACAATTTCTAGCATTAACAAATCGCCCGTGGCTTTCATTTGAGATCACTGGGTTGTCAGTTCTTTGAGTAAGTATGTTTGTATGTAGGCAATGCCTGTGGTGCTGTATATGTATAGATACGGTTTGCAAATATGCAAAAGCTGCTATGACCTTGTGAATTATCGCCTACCTTTTTTTTTATTTTTAAGGTGGTCAAGCCAAGCGCTTGTGATTTGCACGAGTTAATTATCTTGAATTATTTCATAAACAAGCATATTTATATTTTTATAGTGGAAGTACAAGCAAACATACAAACGTACATATATATTACTTATTTTCTTTTTCAAACCTAAACTCTTTTCCACGCTTTTCCTTTCAATTGGAAAATTGCCGGTTCCACATATAAAATGCAACTAAAAATTGCGCTGTCCAGTTAGTCGAATAGGAGCCGTCAGATGGAAGTTGTGTGAATAGCTAAGTGCAACAATTTATTCTAAATATAAAAAATTTGATATTAGAAAATATTAGCGAAATTTTCATCAGTCAACCGTAATATATAGTATTACATATTTTCTCTTTAAAATATGCAGTTGAAGAAACAAAGTGACAAACTTCATTAAAAAAAAAAAAGATCATATTGGAAAGTGAACAAAAATTCTACACTTGATTAACCACACAGAAAGTAAACTCTATAATTAAATAGTGAAAAATGGAGAAATTCCATTTGTGAGAATATCGTCAGCGGGAATGTCTGAAGTAGATATACAATAGAAAGCATAGAAGACATTTTTAGCTGTACATATAGTCAAGTACTTGGAGTATTCAACTAAACTTCAAAAAATATACCAAATTCTGAGATTTGCTAGGGTAAAATGAATTTCGTTTTTTTTTCGTTCAGAGCACAAGGTGTCTTATCATAGATATGCAAAATATTTCTTTGCAAAATAAAGGATAAAGTAAAAAAGTTACAATTTTTAAAATAAAGCGGGAATACTCTCGGCTAACACTTTTTACATTCATCTCGTTACAAAACTTGCCTCTAGGCACTTCAAATGTATGTACATTAGCGTGGTCCAAAAATGCATGTGAAAAAAATAAAATCGGAATTATTATGCTCTCACCCCCTGGGAAAGTTTTTCTGTACCGAAAAAATATACCCTAATTTTTTATTTTGGAATCAAAAAATATTTAGAGGTCGCTCAAAGCGCCCAAAATTTTCCATGTTTTTCGTAGAAATGGGATAGAACAGTTAAAAATCAATATTTTTCTACCCGAAGACTCTGTTTATCTGCAGGAGATTCCCAATAATAATGCCCAATTGCCCATTTCTTCATCGCAACTATAATTTATAGGTCCGCCAAAAACCCACAAAAACCCCGAAAAATGCAATTAGGCGATCAATAAAAAATCGTTAGTATTAAAAAGTGGTTAAATAAACAATTGGGTATTATTATTGAAAGTCTCCTTAAGAGAAGAACCAGAGTTTTCCGATCGAAAACTATTGACTTTCAAGAAATCTATATAATTTCTATGAAAAACTTTATATTTCCCATAAAAAAATTACATAAAAAAATTGGGGTATACGTTTTTTCAATATAGAAAAATCTTTACTGTTTTTGGACCACCCTAATGCACATATGTTTGAGCAGTAAATAGCACAGATTACCTGCCCTAAGATCAATAGCAACATCGGCAAATAAAATCAACATCGTCAGGCCGCGTTGATGTTTTTATTAATGATTCGTGGGGCAATAAACCGTACAGAAATTGAAGTTAAAGGTTTTGGTTTACGACATAAAGCTGTCATTGGCCATTAGGGCCAAGCACTAAGACATAATTAGAAAAACAAAAACAAAAAAGAAAGCAAAACTGTAGAGCAAAAGCATAGACAGACGGCGACGTTGATTCGGATTAACGGCGCAGCTGATCTGATCAAAGTTTTACCCTGACAGGCAACCTGCGAATTAACGAGCCGCGAGGTCTTAGGTTCGAGTTTAACGGCCAGTAAAATTTTCATTTATTTTTTTAATGCATTCAATTCGTACTTTTCTTTTTTAATATTCGTGTGGACTGTTCTTATGAAATTAAACCTTAAAATATAAATTAGCTAACAAAAAATATTTATTGTAAAATAAAGTAAAACAAAAGAAAAGAAAATAAAATGATATATATATATATAAATCAAATAAAATAAAAAGTAAAAAATTAAAAAAATAAATAAATAAAAAATATAAATTTTATTTGACAATCGTTCGAACCGAAGATCGAACCTGGATCCTTCGTAATTGTAGTACGCATTAATAATGAGGATAAGCTGCAGAACTTAATCCGATCAACTGCAGTTAATTCCCGACATAATTCCAAATTAATGAGTTGATGCAGATCGACACTGCCATCTGTCTATGCTTTAACATAAACTTAAAAATTCGGACTAACAGTTAATTATAATAAAAGCAGCTACATATAGCTCATTTACTTCAATAGTGTCATAACTCGAAAAAGTAAAACTCGAGAAAAACGGTTTTGAAATTTTGTATTTACATGTATTCCCATTGTCAAAATTAATACATATTTTGTTCTAGTGAGATACTCCTAATCGATACAGCTATGAAATTTTTACACAACATAGAAGAGGTGGCGATAATTTCTGCATACTTTGCTCAATATTTGCATTTTTTGGATTACGACACTACTGAAGTAAAGATCGATATGTCAAACAAATATTCTAAAAACTAGAAGTGGTATTCACAAACTTCTGAAAGCTCAGTTCCATAAAATACAAAAATTCACTACAAATAAATAAGTAGTTGGTGCTTACACATTTAGCTTGATGTTTTTCTGGGAAGCTCAGCTTTGTGGTGTGCGTCGTAACGTTTTAACCAGGGTTCCGAAAAAAAGCCACAAAAAAAAGCTGTTATATGCGCTTAGATAAGCACTAAAACATTGGTAAAAATGATTGCATATCGATGGATGAGTGGAAGATCGACCTACCTCGGCAGCCAGTTCGAAAACGCCCTATCTCAGAAATCTTTTGAAGAACGCCCTATTTAAGAATTGTATTCAAAACCATGTTGTCTCAGAATTTGGATGAAGAATGCCCTATCTCGGAATTCGGTTCAAAAACAACCTATCTCAAACGAAAATACATTTAAAATGTGCCGAGATGGGGCAGTTTTGAATCGAATTCTGAGACAGGGTGTTTTTCAATGAAATTCTGAAGTAGGGCGTTCTTGAAAAGTTTTCGGAGATAGGGCGTTTTCGAACTGGAAATTTAAGTATAGTTTAACATTTGGTTTTTTTATTCAGTTTATTTCAAGCATTGAAAAGTATAATGGACAATCAAGTGCTGGTTGATATTCTTTAGTAATAACGATCTGCGCTAATCGTTTAAAAGCGTTAAATAGACGAAAATCGATCCTTCGACATTCACTGATGTGACTGGTAGTGTTGGATAACTATGGATAGTGTATACATTTGATAGTTTCGATAGTGATGGTGCAATATATTCGAAACTATCGGTGCTTTCTAACATAAATATGTTAAATGAGATATAACACTACTTCATGTTTTCACAAATCATTTTTAAAAATTATTGTTATTATTATTCATTTATTAATTATTATATTCACACAACGAAATAATACAGTTTCATACGATTTTCTTAAGAAATCCGTACTCTAACATTGAACACACTTTACAAAAAAAATACATGCCATGGGGCTGTTAGTTTGCTATCAAAAACTTAGGGATCATATCTTTATATGTTCAGGAAAAAGCTAACTTTATAGAAATAAAAGTGAACAAGGGATTTTAACCAACATTAAGCACCAGCCCCCTCGCTACGTACCTGCACTGAGTTAATATTATTTTCGTGTTTCTTACAAATAATTGGAATCAAGCGAATATATGAACTTCGATACATACTTACTTCTTATTTTTAAAAGTGACTTTATCACATATAAATAAGCAAGTACATATTTGTTCTAATAATCTGTAAGATATATGTAGGAATGAAAGAGTTTTCTTGTGCATATTAGACCTAACAACCAATAGAACTGCTTCTCTTACATACTTAGTTCACATCCACTAGCTATAGAACATCTATCACGATGGTATGCTTAGTAATTATGGTATGTATATACTCGGCACTTTTTGTGTCTTTATGAAATGTCTTATGAAACATTTTCACTTTCTAATTATCAGAATTAATTGTGAATACCTACATTCTACTTATTTTCGTATGCATTTAATGGATGAACTTCCTCGTGCATTCCCCTAGTTGAAATATGAACTTCCTCGTGCATTCCCCTAATTGAAATATATATTTTTGTATGAAAAAAATCAAGTCTATTAAGTTCTACGTTTTAGTGCCTGCTTAGACCAATTAGTATCTGGTTCGCTGGATCCAATTGACCCATTTAATTGAGCCAAATCTAAATAGCGGTTGCGTGAGTGCGGTCAGATAAAAAACCCAATAAATAAAATTGTGGTTCGGTGACGACTGGCCACTTGTGTTGAGTGCGAATGATACAGTAAGCTCTTTTTATCTAATGCGTTTGCTGTTTTCTTCATTTTATTCTACGCTACGATGCGTTTCCGATGTATGAATAGCGGCAATGTTTATTTTTGATACCAATCTTCAATGTTATTCGAACTCTTTGGCCTTTCTCTTCGTAGCTTAATTGTTAAGAAATTTCGAGTCAAAAGTGATTTTTTTACGTAAACTATAATTTTATGCTTTTCTATTTTTGTTTTGATTTTCTATAGTAAGGCATTAATGGGAATGGTGACCAGCATTTATGCCATATTCGAATCGAAATCAACACAGACTTTACAGCAACACAAACATAATTATAAGTGTAGCAAAATAAGAGAATCTGCTGGGCATACGGTGGCTAGTTAATAAAAATTTGACCAATCCGTTAGTTTGGTTTATTTGCGCAACAACTCTGAACGAATAATGAACTGCGTTGGTAGTCAGCGGTTAGAGAACAACCAAGAGTGCATCGTATCATCAAATATTTAAAGTGATCTATAATAATTAAAACAATAAAACATTTGTGTGATAAATTACAGACCCAAAAATTTAGCTAGAAAAATACATGGTGCAACATGTTTCTGATTGCGTTCATTTTGCTTGCACCACACTGTTCCAGGCCCGCCGAGGCGAAAATGCATTATGAAAAGTTTAAATCCAGTGCTCCCATATCGGCTAAGTACACCTCCTCCTCCGCCGCTTTTTTGCCTGCCACAACACATTTGTCGGCAGCGGCGGCGGCAGCATACGCACAGCAACAGGCAGTATGGCCGCCAACACGAATGCGCGATAATTGGATTATTCTGCAGGCAACATCAAATACTGCAGTTGCTGCAACAACCGCGGCAGAGGGCGAGGTAGCGGGTGAGCAACCGCAGAGTAATCCGCTTAACAGCTATGACACACAGCCAAAACAGCAAACAGTACTTCCACGTGACTATTATAGTTACAATAGAAGCAGCAGCGGAAATTACCATTCGTCGACGCAGGATGTGCACATAGTCGAGCCGTATGTATTGACGATAAGGAATCAACACAACAGTCAGCTGATGCCACCTAGCGATAGTGAGAGAAGTCAAGTGTTTGGCAACAGTGGCAGCCCCGACAGCGGTGTGAACAATCACAATAATCGTCGCTATGTCAACACCAAAAATAGCGCAGCCCAACAGAATTACAACCACAAGAGTCAGAGCAAACACAATAACAACAAATACGGCAGCAACATACGAAACGATGCAAATAATGAAAACACCGCTGCACTACAACAACAGCGACCAGCATTGTTTGACAGGCAGGAGGATATTGCGTATAACAGCCATTCTCTTTACAATGTTAACGTTATCAGCAATAGTGCCACGCTTGGTGATGACAGCATGGAGGTCGATGGCTTCGAAAATGTTTTAAGTGGAATGGAGGATGCACAGTTCGATGAAGTGCTCGCACCATTGGGAAAACTGCTAGACAAAGTAAAGCAATTTTGTGAAATTTGGAAGCAAATCATCAGCGTAGAAGATACAGGTAAAGTTGTAATGCCAAAAAAGTTGATTGTAATGATTTTGTGTCGCAATAATAGCATTAGCAAAAAAAAAAAACCTACTTATTTCACTCAACACACATTTCCTTCCTTGTTTTTTTTAGTGTCACTTCCTTCTCTCACCAGAAAAATAAGCGCTAAAGCATTCTTCTTGCATATATTTTAAAAATAAAAAAATATATAAATATCTAGTGTTTAAACAAGTTTAGCCTTAAAACGTTTATTTAGGCGGAAAAGTACCAAAATTACTAATTTTTTCATTGTTACTCGAAAAAATCATAATCGGTTTTTTTTATAACTTTGGGTAGTTTTCAAATACTTAGAATGTTCATATAAAGACAATGGACGTTGGCATCAAATACAACATATCTGTGAAGTTTCAAGAATGTGCCAACAAATTAAAAAAAATGGCAGCATGCAAAATATCTGTCGCAGCTTTTTTGTAATTTTTGAAGTGTTACGTTTTTTTTTTTTAATTTTTTAAAAATTACTGGTTTTTTTTACAGTTTTAAATGGCACACTCGAAATTCCTTATAAAATTGTTTTATACATGAAGACAGTAATATACATGTGTGTGCATAAGGAATACTGTATAAAAGTCTCCCACCCGATTATTTAATTACTTTTAAATAATATAACTTTTAAGATAAGGCATGCCAGTAAACGTGTTAGCTGCCTGCAAATGTGTGGTGGTACGGGGCGTATACGTTAAATACGCAACTTCGGGTATATGAGCACAAGCGGTTATTTTTTCGTTTAAATAACAGAAAACCACCCGAGTTTTTAGATAACATGATTAGGCATAGTCAAATCTATATTTCTGTAGAAAAAGAGTTTAAAAATTTCTTTGGTATCAGAGTTATGGGCATTCGAATGTGCACTGGACACGTTACACAATTTGGAAGCGCAAAGATAGGTTGTGTCAGAAAATTTTAAATTTCTTCGAACTTGGTCAACGAATATTGCTAGTTTGTCAGTATGTCATCTGCAATGCAAGCAGGAGGGCATCTGCTTACACACTTGTTCTTAGTTTTAGGTTTTTGACAATTTTTGCTCATAAAATTGGGGCACACGTACGGTGTGTATGTTTTAACCCAAAGGCTTTGCTTATCAATTTTTTCTTCACATTGCTATTGTGGAATCATAAATAGATGTTGGAGCTAAAATTGTGGAAGGATTAAAAAACACAATTCGATTATTTTTAAAATTTCTGACAAAATCTAAAATCTTCCTACGGTTAAAATCATGGATTTGTACGAGTTTGTAATAAAAGAAAAGGAAGAAAGAACCTTATCTGTCGCTGGCAAAATAGAAATAAATCTAATCTGGTCACCACCACAGTTGTCGTCGCCAAAATAATTGTCTACATAAGAGTACTTGTTAAAATAATTTTACAGCTGTGGTCCGTAGCTCGTCGTTTTCATTGTGTTCGGGCTATGAAATATCATTAGTTGGGGTGAGTTAATTGGGGAGAGGTGAATTTAGTTAACATGAAATGAGGTTGCGAAAAGGGGGGGGAGTTGAGGCGATTTGAAGTGAGCTGTGGTGAGTTGTGGTGAAATACGTTGAACGCCATAACATACGATAACATGATATAACGGAACATAACGTAACATAATTTAACATAAAATAACATAACATACCATGACATAACGTAACATAATCCAACATAATATAACACAGAATAAGATAGCATACCATAACATACCAAACCATAACATAATAGACATATCTCATTCTTCAGCTTAATCTTTTTATTTTCTATACCTCTATCATATACTTCTATCTTTGCCTATTTCTCATTATATTAAGTATTTAAATTCACCTCCCTCTTTGCCTTTGTCTTTGTTTTTCAATTTCTGGCGTTATCCCTTTCTTCTTCTACATACTCAACTTTACCTCCTTCCTTGTATAAATCTTGGTCTACATAAATCTTATTCCTAAATTGCTGCTATGCACGTCGTGCAACAAGCCTCCTCCTTTCTTTGAAGTCGTTTGAAAAAAAAATAGAAAAATTAATGAGGTAAATTAGTATGCTCTGCGTACTATATTTGAAAGAAAGTAAAATCGGGCTGCTTTACTTTTCTATGGAATTGACCACAGATATATGATATTTTGCAAAAAAAAAACTAAAAACTGAATTCATTTTTATAAATCGAAAATTTGCATGAAAATGTCACTTCCATGTCGTTCGATGGCGGATGGATTTTTACCAAATCCAAAACTTATTTTGAGGCCCTGATTACAAAACTGAAATCAGTCTTCTAAATTAAAAACGGCTCGCGGATCCCACGTGACAGATTCTGTTGACCGATTCAGCATAGGAGTTGCTAAGTGTTGTTTTCCCTATACATAGACACAGTAAATGACTTGATCTAAAAAAACGGCAATATACGGATACCTTTTGTCTCTCTTGCAAAAAAATTTAATTTTATCGGACGGTGTTATTTATAGTGTTATCTTCGGAGACATTTTGTGTTCAGAAAATCGTTTCAAATTAATAATATTTTCAACTAGTTATTCACCCAATTTTTTTTGTATTTTTTTTGTCTTTTTACAAGGCCAAACAGTTCTTGGCTTTTTAATTTATTTCGGGGTAACTAAACTTGCTTTTAAATTTATTCTATTTCCAACCATAAGCCATTTCATATAAATACAAGAGTAAACTTGATTAACATATTGATTCATGAACTAAAGCTATGCATATTTAATTAAACCTAACAAGCACCAACATGCAAGTTGATTACTCATTTCAAACTTTTTCTTTAGCTCAGCACTTTTTTTTTTAATTTTATTCGCAGACTTGGCAAGCAGCGAACTCGCCTCAGCCACCGATGACGGCACATTTGAACACGCAGCATCCGCAACAACAACAACACACACAGCAACTGCCGTTACGAACACCATACATCTGTCGGCCCAAGTTCAAGGTCGACGGAGCGCACCCACCCGCGCTACGCCTGCAAACTCGGCCGCCATCCAACAGTCAATGTCACCAACAACAGACGATGAGGCGCCACTCTTATGGTCAAAAGCTATAGTACAGCCATCTTCAACGGCAGCGGAAAAAACAACAACAACAACTGCAAACAAATTACTGGCCAAAAATGGTACAACCAAAGCTACAGCAAAATCATTAACATCAGCTGCGATGGCCATTGGTCGGGGTAAAAAATTGAAAAAGAAATTGAAAAATTTAATGTTACCTTTACTGTTAGCGTATAAGCTGAAATTCATAGCATTAGTGCCGCTGCTAATTAGTGGTCTAACACTGCTTGTCGGCAGCACCGGCTTAGCCGGCTTTTTCTTTGCGCTCTTCATCACAGTGATAAGTTTAAAGAGCGGCGGCAAGATTAGCAAATCGGTAGTAATTAAGAAAGATTGGTAAATGCTCGACATGGCAACCACTTTGCGGTTAGGTAATCGGCGGAGCGAGCACCGCTGGGCAATTAGATAATCCATAATTTATTTTTTTTTTTGCCGTAAGAAATTAATGAATGACAACGTGAGGTTGGAAAATGCACTTTTTAGAGGTTGCCTACTGTACTATACAACTACACTTAGGTCTTTTTTATGCGGTACATGGGTTGCTCAGAAAGCCGCATTAAAAAAATCTGCATAAAAAAGTTCTTTACTTTCAAACAAAAAACAGGGGAGGCGTTCCAGCATTTGCAAAAACCGCATAAATTCAGATACTCTATGTAAAAAATTCTAAAAAACCGCATAAAAAATCGAGGGAGGCAATATTAACAAACAAAAAAATATTTCTTCACTTCAGCACCTATTATTCCATGAAAAACTAAATATTAATGAAATATATAAAATTTTATGCGTATTTTAACTAAAAACAAAAAAAAAATAATACACGAATTATGTAAGAATACAAAGACAAATTATTTATCAGAAGCATTGTCTCTTACACACTGAAAAAAATAATAAAGGAAAATCGCTATAGCGAAAAAATTATTTAAAAAACCGCATAAAAAGAGACCTAAGTGAATTTATATACGAACGCATGTATACATATGTATATATGTACCTATTTAAATGTATGTATGAACGTATAAAATAATGTTAACGCCATCTTTTAAGTTTAGGTTATGAAACAATAAACTAAAAAATTATGCTCTTTGTTTACCTTTGCTTTCTTCGTTGTAATGTAGTATGTTCGTGTTTAATTTGGATTTTGTTTAATTCAAAATTTTTATAGCTGCTTATGCATGCAACTACTGCACTTGCTTGCATGCCAAACCGGATACAACAACTACTCACTCTAACACTGCTAATTTACGTCAATTACTATCATACCATAAGTTGCCAAACGCTTGAGACATGTCTGCAATAAACAAAGCAAAAACAAAAAAAAAGCACTTTTATATGTATGTATGTAAGTATGTATGTATCAAATACAAAAGTGCGTTACTCAGCCGTCGCTCTGCACCCGTATCTATTGGGCTTATTTTCGTGTGCGCTACATTAAAAAGTTGCGGTCATTTTAGGTGCTGGCAGGATTGCCACTAGAAAATTATTTTCCACCTAAACTTCCAATCAAAACCGATGACAGACAACAGCCCAAAGAGTACAGGGGTTTTTAAAATACATTTCAAAAGTTTTTTCTCAAAGCTATTTTTGTGTAGCAAACACGATATCTCCCTTAAAATTTTGTCTGATTCAATGATTGAGACCTCATCTTCATAGGGGGGAGCCCACATACGTGCAAAAAGCAGTACGCTTTTCAAACTTAGTTATTTACAAAAAAAAATATATATATATATGTGAAATCCCCCTCTCGCCAGCTATGCTATTTAAAAAGTTATAGACGAACATATTTCGGTTTCCCCTTAAGGTTAACATTGCAACCCAAATTTTTAAATCTTTTTTTCTCGAATTCAGGTTTTTTTCGACTTAGGCGGTTATTGCTTATGACCACAGATATATAAATAAAAAAAGTTACTTACTCTCAGTGCCCAAAATATAAATACTGAAAAGATATTTTAGCATTATTTAATGTCCTTTATTTAATCCTTATCAAAAAAAAAAAATCATATAAGCCAGAACTTCAGACTGTACAAAATTTACAAAATTCGAAAATTTGATATGAAAAATTATTGTGAAAAAAACAACTATTTTCTATAAATGATAGAACTTATAGCTGTTATTTCGGAGATCACTACATCTCCTCATCAGACTTCTTCGTCGCGGTCACCGAGATTCGACACAGCGACCCCAGCTTATGGACTATTGGTCTACCTACTGCGCTTAGTTCGCCTTATAAACTATTCACGGTGGGCACGAAGCAAAGATAGGTTGCATAAAAATGTCGACAAAAACTGAAAGCAGTACGCNAGATATCCACATTTTACATAGTTATGATAGGACCGACTTTTGCGAAAGAGAAAAACATCCTTGTGCATTAAATATTCAACAATGTATGTGTGAGTAAATGTGTGTATATATGTTATGTGAAAATATAAGTTTATGCAAGTTTTTAGCCGGTTTCAATCGTTTCCAAGGCGCACCACGTGGAGGCAACTTACTTTGTTGCACCTCTTTGTTCTTTTTTTGGTTTTATTTTTTTATATTTTTTTCTTGCTTTATTTTCTTTTTATATTTGTTTTTTGATTCCTTTTATTTTTTTGTTAGCTTATCATATAATATAGTCACACATTTTAATATTTAAATATTTTATTATTTAATTAAGTTTTTATATATGCTGGAATGA
>NW_016167693.1:0-20878 GCF_001687245.7 Rhagoletis zephyria
CTGCCGCTAAAGTATCAGCAACTCATCTCGTTGCACCAAGTCAAGGATGCGCTCACACTTTGAAGCGCCGCCACTCGCCTTTTTGCGCCCACCCAGGCAACACGTAAATTGTACCAAGCAAACATATAATGAGCAAATAAGTATGTATGTAAGTGAAGCTGTGCATACATACATATAGTACTCGTATACATATATGTAAATAGAGTATATATTTATGTATGTATGTATGTACGCATTAAGTGTATGCTGCAGTTACAGCCAAGCGTAGATCTACAACAATACTAATGATTGTTGTTATTTTCCGCTTTTGTGGCTACTGTTTGTCGTCGCCTTGGGCGTTCAGCTGTTTTGTTGTACTGCTTGCTGCATTGTCAATTGTTTTTGGGTGGTTAAATATATTTGCCGCTGCCACCATTATGCTGGATGGTGCAACGCATTGACTATTGTGCATTCAAGTGTGGCTTTTGGCACGCTTTGATTGAGATCAAGATGTTATCCGTGCACTGGTGGTGCGATAAATACAACATTCGATATTAAATGCGTGTAAGTTTATTGATATGGAAAATCTGTGGTTTGTGCTACAGGTTTTAGATTCTATGTAGTTATGAAGCAGCAGGTGTGGTTTTCTGATACGGGCAATTGCTATCAGATTTCCATCTACATATATATGTCTCTATCGCGGCTAGGCCTGATCTTCAAACCATTTGCTTTCTGCCGTAGGGGCTGTATGCAGCTCTCTGAACCTGTCGAGCCTTGCTACGGATAACTTACTCCAACTACGAAGGTTCTTTCTTACTCAAGTCGGAATCCCCTTAGACACTGTGTATGATCTCGTGCAAGGTTACCTGAACTCGGTCACAAATTGGTCTTGTAGCCGCGCACTTGCTATAAACGCTGGCAAGACGGAGCTCGTATTATTCACCAGAAGGTATCAAGTGGCTCAAGTTCAGATTCTCTCAATAGGGGGTGTTTCCCTCGTTCTTCCTGACCGGGTCAAGTTCTTGGAAGTGACGCTCGACTGGAAGTTATCATCAAAGCCAAATATTGAACAGCGATTAAAAAGGCATCGGTGGCCCTTTACTTTTGTGAAAATGCGATGGCATAGAGATGGCGCATCTCCCCAAAAGTGATATACTGGCTGTATGAAACCATAATCAAGCCAATTGTCTGGTGGAATTCACTAAAAAAGTCTACTCTTGCTAGAATGCTGGAGCCCGTGCAAAGGGCGGCCCTCTTTGATATCAGCGGAGTGCCCCAGACCACTACAATTCTAGCGCAAAATGCTATGCTAGCAGCAGTCCATTAGGCTCAAAAGCTCGGGGTTCTCTTTCAACCCAGCATACGGACACTCGACGATTCTCAGAAGCTTTGACTTCCTACCGGAAGAATTGGATCGGAGTTGGATCGGAGTGTTGCGAGGCTGGCTACCAACGGACTCTTCTCCACGCAATTCCTCCAAGGAGCAAATGGGAGAATGGCAGTCTCTGGAATAGAGCCCCCTTAAATATCTTAACGGACGGAACTCTCAATAGATCTTTTCTTCACACTGCCGGATCTCTGAAGCGTCTTGCAAGCAGAGGTAGCCGCTATAAAAGAGACAGCCGATTTGCTACGCACCAACTTCTTGCCAACTAGGAGGGTAAATATTTACTCTGATAGCCCAGTAGCAATCAGAGCGCTCTCTCTCTCAAGTGCCTCGGCATACTTCCAAATCAAGTTGATTTGGATTCCGGCACATAGTGACATTACTGAAAATTTCAGGGCTGATGAATTGGCTAGGAAGGGCACCCTCGAGGTTTTCATCTCGGACAGGGCGGGAGTAGGAGTTCCGTTGGCCACCTGTGGTCTGCTCCTGGACAGATTGGTCTACAGCAGGCTCATCTAACGCTGGGTGAAAATCCCGACATGCAAAGTTGCAAGGTCCTTCGGGCCCGTTGTCGTCCGCGGGCGATCAAGAGAGCTTCTGCAGCTGGCTAAGCGCCAGTTGCGACTTAACATCCTCACAGATACCTACTGCCGCAACTGTTTGCAAGACGAGCTGGAATCATCTCAGCACTTCCTTCTCAGTTGCCGAAAAGCTCTCGGGAGTAGATATCAGCTGCCTGCGGAACTTTGTCTGAGAACCCAGCGCTTCTCTTAGTTCTAAAACAGAGTATCTGCAGTTCCGTTCAAAGAACTTATTCAACAACAAGTACAGCTCAACTTGTAGTCCAAGTTAGACATGTATTGAATATCACCTTGAGAACTAACAATTTCTCCGAGGTTGGCTTTTTATTTCTTTTTTGTTTTGTCCACAAGATTGAAATCATGCGCTGTTTGCATACTCGCAGCCAACCGAAATCAACTCAATTAATTTAATATAGTATAAGACGAATAAATCTGCATGTGTGCAATTTTTATTGCATACTTCCTTCCACCATTGCACACACGCACGTAATCTACGTCTTTGGAGTTGCGATTTAGTGGTTGTTTGTAGGTACGTATATTTTCTTGTAGGTAGGTAAATCTTTTTGTAGCGGTCTTTCCAATGTTTATTTTGTCGTTTGTTTTTTGTCAGTTGAAGACATGGGATAGTTATTCGCTCTTATTCACCAAAATGCCATGCATGGGCTACACAGTGCCGCGGACGCACGACAGCATAAGCGACAACGTCATTCGCATCATTGGCCGCATCATCAGTCGCATCAGCAGCCAGCAGCACTGCAATGGACAGAACGATCTTATTCAAGCAGCCAGCCAGCCATTCGCATCCTGTTGCAGTCCACTGTTTTTCTTTTGTTGTTTTTTTTTTTGCCATCCACAATATGCACCTTTTGTTCCCTTTTTCCCGCTTGGTATGGCATCTTCTTATGCACCTTTTGCTTTCGTCTGACTACCTTCATCTTAGCAACCATGCCTCGTATTTTAGCTTGCCATCATCATACATTTTTATTGTTGTTTATTAGGTTCGCATATTAAATGGAAATCTTCTTGATTTGTTGCGTGTGATCGTTGAGGATTTACCTACCCACATGCCCATACATATATATATATATATACGGTATGGTACATTCATACAAGCATACATGTGTAGATACTACATCATAAATTTATGCTCACTTACAGCGCTGCAAATCTGTGGCCTTCCCGATAGCCTGACAGCAGCTGATCGGTCGATTAACTGGTTTTATATCTATCTACTTACATACAGTATCGTTACTGTTGTTGGTTTTCCATGCAGCGTTTAGGTCGCTTGAGGTTGTTGCCTTAGCAGTTGGCCCTTCGATTGCTTCATAGTTTCACCGATTCTACTTCGTTTTTCTTTCACTGTCTTTTTGTTTTGATCACCCTTCTGTGGCTGTCTGCTTCATTGTTGTTGCTCCTGTTGTTGTTTTTTTCGTTATTGTTGTTGTTCTATTCATTTTCATTGTCGATTTTGTCGCTTATGTTGTCGTCGTTCGCGCCATCCTCCTCCTCCACCTCGTCGTCGTCGTCGATTTCGTCGTCGTCGTCTTCGTATCGGGTATCGCGCATTTGTGGTAAATATCTGTGCGCGATCAATTTGTGTACCTCATTTGTGGCAACAACCATAACGTCAACACGCTCAACGTGCAAACAGCAAGAACAATATCGAAAGAAGAAGCAGAACTATAGGAAATCGGCTACGGTCGCGGCGGCGGCGATGGCGGCGGCGGCTCACTGCCTCCAGTCTGACATCCAGCGACAGCAGCAGCACCCGTTTCGCTTATTCAGGCATTTCACGCTGACCTTATTGCCATGGATGATGTTGTTTTCATTATACATATACTACTTCTACACTGTACTACATATATGTATGTAGTCGTTCGGGTTGTTGTGATACCATTTCTTACGCTTGTTGTTTTTGTTCTTGCTTTCTTCTTTCCCATAGCTCTTCATCACACGACAACTTTATTTGTTGTTGCGCCGCCCGTTTTCGACGTTCTTCCCTTTTTCTTTCGTTTTTCGTCTGCTCTCAAACACTAGCAGTGCTGCGTCTTTCAAGATTTATGGGCTCTGTTCTACAGCTTGTTCCGTCGTTTTGGCTGTCTTCTTCGCAGTCATCGTCATCGTCATCGTCATCGGCCACGACTCGATTCCATTCAACTTGTCTCGTGATTTCCACAGTTGACGCTATTTTGACTGTGCTGTCGCTGCTGTTATGCTTCAAGTTGTTTTGTGTATTCTTCTTTTTATTCAGTGTGTTTGTTGTTTGTACTGGTATGTTACTCGTGTTTCTTATCTGGGTTTTTTGTTCATGTTGTTGTTGTTGTTTTTCTTGTTGTTGTTACTTGAGTCAACTGTTAATTGTGAAAATTATAGTGTTGAGAAATAAGTGAAGTGTTTGGAAATTGGATTTAAATTATGTTTTCACAAATAGTTTGAGAATTCTTCACAACATGATGCGTCATTTGAGGCGTCTGGGAAGCGCTTTGACAGCGACAGAGAGCGCAAGCGAGAGAGAGAGAGAGAGAGAGTAGGGCCGCACACAAAGCCATTTAGGAATTGAAGTGCGGTAAAACCTACTTATGAGATCCGACTTTTACATATCCATACTATTTTTATATGTACATATATATACACACACATATGTATGCCTGTACATATATGCGTACACAATCTGGGGTTGATATCTGCCTTTTTCGTTTATCTGGTCTACTGTGTTTTGCCGGCATGAGTGTGGAATTTCGGCGTGTCTACTCTTGCTTATTTTGCTGCTGTTTGTTCGCCAGCTTGAGTGGATAAATTAGTGTACCCACGCTGTGGGAAATCGACAAATTATAAATGTTCCATGGCATTTATGTGGATTTTGTTTATTAAGTAGTAGTTAATTGTATGTAAGTACTCGTTCGTGTGTGGGCGTGGAAAATTTTGTATGGGAATCGGAAAGTTTTATTAGTATTAATTGATTTTAGGAATTGTTCGTAGGAAAATAGACTTCATTTTTAATTAAATAATACACAATAGAATTAATATTTTCGGAGCAGAAAAAGATGCCCGTTAAACCTATGTATAATGAAGGAGCAAACTAGTTATTCTAGGTATTTTATTCATTTTTCTAGCAACAAGTTCTTTGGCTGGAAAGTCCTGGTTGGTTACCTTCTTCTCCAAAACTGACGATACTGCATAATGCTCGGTCTATACGGAAAATATCCTGAAATGTCCGCAACCTTTAAAGGGAAGCTGTTGGGAAGTTGGGGTTAGGTCGCCGAAACAACAGCCTTTAGTTGAGAAAAACTCGAGTCACTCCGGTACGTAGAGCGGAGTGTCGATGGGACAGCAATTCCGGTTACCTTTAAGAGTCTACTCCCATTCTCCGCACTCAACCGCAGGTGTCAATAAAGAGCCGCAACAAAGTCGTATGATGCGCCTGTTTGGTCGCCGTGAATTAATTGGACGCAATAGACGAAGCTGCAAACACCACACTTGCGACAGCTGTAGGACGCCTACAGCGCATAATTTTCATAGCGAGCTCCAAATGCTCCCTGTAACCGAGCACAAAGAGGTATCTTTTCGAATAAAGGAACGTGGTTCGGATCTGTATTGCACAATCCTTGGATCCGACGACGTACCGACGAGTGTTCAATGGCATTCATAGAGAGTCGGTCACCACCTAACACGACATTAGACCCATGAATGGCGTGATTGGATTCTGATCTCCACCCTAGAGCTAGACCTTCGAGCGTCACGAAAGACCCTCGCCATCCTGGCCCAATTACGGTTCGGATATTGTAGTCACCTGTGCTGACTCAACCTCAATACTCCCAATGAGTATCTGGCATGTGGAGACTCTCCCCATGACACCGACCACACTCTCACATGTCAGCTGCATCTTACTCAGCTAACATTTCTCTCCCTCGGATCCAACCCCATCCAGCTTGTATCCTAGGTTTACGGTTAGTTGAGCTTAACGACAACGATTGATAGACGAACCTTTCTAGGTGGCGCATAGTAGTGCCGCTATAATAACTACAGCAACCACTAACCGGAGTTGTACGAGTGCCTTTACAGGGACGAAACTTGGTGGTGGTACCAGACACCAGCATAGCCAAATTCAACAGCTAGGTGAGACCACTAATCGAACCACAAAAAAACCAAATTGATACGTTGTTATAGACAAAAGGTATGCTTCCAGCATGCTTTAGTCACGGTGAAATAGGCAGAGAGAGAGAGAGAGTATGCTTCCCTCGCCAATACCGGGGGCCAACACCGGCTCGTACAGAAAATACTATCCTGTGTCGTGTTATTGAGATGGACTTTGACCACAGCGATGCATCTTGGTAGTAAGTGGTTTTAACGACATTATGCACCTCTTCCTATGCCGCCTTCACTCGGATAATGTGCATTGTAGTAGCTTGCCTAAGATAACACTAGCTAACGCAGGTCTGGTAAATAGCGTAACGTGGCATCAGACCACCTATCCAAAATCATCCCGATCACTAAATCGACCCATTTTGCTTTCGCTAATCATGACAACTATATAAACTTCAGCAAAGCTGATAAGATCGGCTTCGTGGAAGTGAACGAGAGCATCTTGGCAGCTCTTACCAAACCAATAGACGACCATGTTGGTGAACACCAATTTCACTAGGTGATTACTGCTGCAGCAACTCGCTTCATCCGTTCGGACGCTTGTTGGAATTCCGTAAGTGGTAATAGTGTCTAAAGACATGCAAGCTCTGGTCGACCACAAGACCGCTGTTTAACCCGGCGAATGGCGATGACGGATAGAGATAATCCTACTCAGGCCAGCGAAATCTACCAAGGAGGAGTTTTATCTTTTATCAACCGGAAATACTCCTTTTTCTAGAAAACCTACCTAGTAGCATTGGAAATGTCTAAGGCTTTCGACACCGTGTGTCTCTCCACGGCACTAGAAGGTATTTAGGCTTTCTATCTCCCACATAGACCTTCTTCCCAATTTCTTATAATTTTTACTTATCGCAGCTTCCCAACCACCAGCGCTTGTTTACTTGCTTGTTTATTTCCTTTTTGCTCCTATGTATGATAAGTGTGGGGTACGAAAGCGATGATTCTGTCACTCTCTTCTCAGGCACAGCTCTTCAGCAACAAGTCTTTCGATTTCGTTGTTTGTAAGAGTTTTAAGCGCAACGCACATTAGCGGGAATCTGTCTGTCGTTACGAATCTGTCGGACTTGTTTTTCGCTCAATTACTTGGGCTTACTCATATAGTTATAATAAGACAGGGACAGGGGTCTAAAATCTATCAGTATCGTTATCATTGTCTTTACTGTTATCGTTAGAAAATATCTCTAGCGATTAGACTAACTGAGGCCTCATATAAGTACGGAGACCATTCGTACCGATTTTGAGAATTTTAAACTTTAAGCATAAATCACATTTGCTTCATTGGTATCAATCTTTTTTTAGTGAATATTTACAAAATATACATATTACTTTACACGAAATATGAACCTCTGTGATGCAAGTTTTTAAGCAAATTTTGGGTCGTTGAACACGAAAAAAATACCCGTGGTTTCAAAGAAGTGTTTTCGAGATTTGTTCGAAAAACTTGTTTTTGGTACTTTTTTCAGTTATTCGTCAATATCTCATGAAACGACCTACAGTTCGAAAGGTATTGATGTAACCTTTGCAAAAATATATAATTAGTACATTTTTCATCCGATTTTAATAATACAACTAATTTTCATTGAAATCGGCAAAGTTATATATTTTTTGGTAAGAGGACTGTAGGTCGCTGATGTTGATTGGATGATTTTTTCATAAGATATTGATGAATACTTTCGAAATGTACCAAACACACGTATTTCGAAAAAATTACGAAAACGCTAGTTTGAAAAGAAAATTAGCTTGGAAAACATTTTTTTTCTTACGCTAGTACCACAAAATTTGTGGAACAGTGTTATTCATAATTTTAATGCTGGTCTTCATTTTCTCGCCATCCGTTGTCCATAACCGTACACAACTTGGAAATCATTGATTCATGATGAATTGTTGAGTAGTTAAAGCGTAACAAATAAACAAACTCACTTTCGGATTTATGGTATTAGTAAGAATAATAAATGGTGTTTTTTTTAGACGTGTGGTTTTCAATGAGGCAATACTTTTTTCGAAGTTGGTCTTTTTGACAGCTGTTACTTGATTTATACTCAATTTGGTTTGCCATTTCATAATGAACAGACCTACTCCGGAACAGCGTTTGCAAATCGTGTAAATTTATTACCAAAATATTGGTCGGCGCTGCGCCCAATACTCGGTCGACATAATCGCCCAGCAGAGTCGGTAATTCGAGCAACCATGGATCGGTTTCGCACCACGTTTACTCTAGTGGATAATGCGCATCCTCAGAGATGCCGTACAGTGCGCACCGATGTCGCTTTTTGGTGTGCTCTATGCGCAGAGCGAATCATTGGTCCATATTTCTTCAAAAATGAAGCCGGCCATAATGTTACAGTCAATGGGGAACGCTATGGCGCCATGATTTATGACTTTTTCGTGCTTGAATTGGAGGATGTTGATGTGGGCGACCTTTGGTTCGAACAAGACGGCGCTACATGCCATACAGCCAACTAAACAATCAATGTATTGAAGGAAACTTTTGGTGAGCGCATTATCTCGCCTCGTGGGCCTGTGGCGTGACCTCCAAGATCTTGCGATTTAATACCGCGGGACTATTTTTTGTGGGGTTATGTGAAGTCGCTTGTCTATGCAGATAAGCCAGAGACGATTGACGCCTTGGAAGAGAATATTCGGCGCGTTATTGCTGACATATGGTCCCAATTGCTGCAAAAAGTGGTAGAAAATTGGGCCGCTCGGCTGGAATTTATTCGAGCCAGCCGTGGCGGTCACTTTTAAAACATAATGGCAAAACCCTTATCTTTATAAAAAAGCTAAATTCTTGGCCGTAACATTAAACTATATGCATTTTATTTCTTCTTGAGAACCACATGTCTAAAAAAATAACACCCTTTATTAATGCCGTTCAAAAATTCATGGATAAGAAATATTTTTTTTTTGCTATACCTTTTCAAGTTTTTTCTCTTTCCCTTGTTTTAATAAATTAGATTTTTAATAAATTAAAAGATGTCATGTCTTTTTATTTTATAAACAAAATTATATTTTCGGATTCGATGATTTAGAAAAGTCACTGCACATATACGCTAAAATACTTGAAAGCAAATATAATATTTTCCTTCATACTCAACTCATTTTAGATTTAACCCTTTTCCTAAATATTTCATATTGCTTCTAAATCAAATTTTAATTTCATTACTATCTCCTCATTCGAAGTTTAAAACACCCGCTCTACTGCTAGATAGTATTTTATATCATAAAATAATTACCAAAAGTTAAGAACCGAAGCGGATTGTTGATATAAATCTTAGCTGGAGGCAATTATTTCTTAAGATCTTTGTAGTCAGAACTCACAAAAATTTCCACCCCATTTTACGAGCGGTCGCATTCATTCACTTTGACTAATTTAAATGTGTAAATATGTAGTACAAAACCATGTATGTATGTACACAGAGGCGGACAGCGATCATGTCTACCTAATATGCCAGCAATAATCTAAATCGAATGACTTCTTGTTAATTTGTTTAACAACATTAAATCACTTTAAAAGGTCACGCACAAAATTTATAATACCTAAGAAGTTTTATACATATGTACCTACATATGTATGCTTAAAAGTATCAGAGCATAGAAATTCGGTGAATGAATGCCTACCTAACCGCACAAATGCTGAGTGGAAAAGCTGCAGGCGTACGCACAAAATCAAGGACAAACCGGAAAATACGCATTCAAAAGCGAATCTAAGCAAATTTAACTTCTCGCACTCGCATACATACATACATACATATGCCTGGGGTTTACTAAAATGCGTACAAATGTATGTATGAATGCGTACGTGTGTACCTGACTGCTGTGACGTGTATCTGTATCTACAATAAATACATATGTACATACATATGTTTGTCGACATGAATGTCGTAGCTCTTGGCTAAATTCTCATTGTAGGCAATACAAATCAACATGCTGCGCACAAATTTTATTAGCATAACCTAAGGCGTTGAAGCCGTTGCTACAGCGTGTTTTAAAGTCGCATAAAGGCAACTGCTGCGCTGAGGAAGTAGGAAAAACAACAACGATAGTAGCTAACAAAGCTACATACGACTTGAAGCAACACTCAATTTTAGCAAGACACAACTATGTTGATAAGTTTAATCACACATTTACATAAATGCATATATGTGTATGTATGCATGTATGTATGTATGTATACAAGTACATACATATGTACATACGAGCTATACGTGCGTAAGCGTTTACGTTTTTAATGACATCCTTACAATCGGCAAACAATATGCGTACTGATGACGCTATGACGCATGGACTCACGACAGCAACAATCTATTTACACACATACATACATATGTACATATAAACAACTGTTTGACTGACTGTCAGAGTTGCGCCGCTTGCAAAAGGGGTGATTGTGCAGATTTTGCTTGAACTGTATATGGAAGAAGTTAAAGCTTTGCTGAAAGGATGCTTGGCAGGATATATTAAGGTTACTTTGTGTGTGCCTGTGTGTGTGTCTGTGTTTGTACGATTGGTTGGTCGCCGGTCGATTGGATTTTTGAGTTCGCAATCTGTGTATTTAAGTACAATAGCAAGGGCAAATCGACGATAGATGAATGAATGAATTGAAATTTGTGCCGTCGCATGCGGAGTAGATTTTTATCACACAAACCCCGTTTACAAAATGCACAATTTTCTGTGCAAATACAAAAGTAGGTATCGGTAAAAGTGAAATTTCTAGACGTTCGCATACACGCACCGAACTTATTCCCAGTCGGTCTTGCTACTACTTTTACTACTACTATGTAGCTGGGAAGTATAGCATCCCTGTAGCGAAAAGCCAAACCAGTGAGTAAAAAAATACCAGTTCATTAACTAGTGTGAGTCAAAGCAATGACCTAGCAGTTCGAACAACTTATGCGATCAGCGATATCTGCCTTTGAATTGTCAAAGCCAAAACTAACAGGCAACAATTCTGGCAACTATCTTAGACAATTGAAAGATATCACCGTGCGACGAAAACCAAAAAATTTCGACACACATGAAAAAATCAGTTTCTTGCGGAGCAAGGGTATTATTGTAGTAAAAATGCGTTTATGGGTTTTCTCTCTGAAGTCAGGATTTGTTTGAAAGGACTTAGAGATTCCCACGAAATGATTAATCAAAAATTATTTTTTTTTATATTTAGCATAATGCAGAATATCAATATAATTACCAAATGAAAGAAACGAAATTGAAAAAAAAAAAATTTTTTTGCTGCAACGAACGAAGAGATTGAAAATAACCTTTTAACAATTTTTGAGTGTTTGAAAATTTGAGTTTTGTCCACTCTACAGAATTTTCTAAATGGACTTCCGGTCAGTTTAACCCAATTCCGGTCGAAAACGGAAGTCGGCAATGCGACCAGAATACAGAGCATTCCCGACTTGATAATTCATATTTTTTCGTTTTCCAATAAAAAACATTTTGACGCATTTCAGAATTCTAGGACCAGTTGCAGTTCGAAGGTCATTTAGAGGTTAAAAAAAAAAAATCCCGAGAAAAAACTTTCAAACAAAAGTTACTTATTTTTGGCCTCAGAATCCAAATCTGTACTAAAAACATGTATGTATTCTTAATGAAAAAACAATGGACTTCCGGTTAATTGAGCTTACTTCTGGCCGAAACCAGATGTCGGTAATACCACCAAAAGATTTGATAGGTCATATTTTTGCGTTTTTCAACAAAAAAATATTTTCCTCCATTTTAGAGAAGGTGGACGGGTAGTCTAGGACACTCTGCATATTTTTTTAATTAAATTAAATTTTTAAAAACTTATTTTCTGATATTTTCCCATTACTTTATTTTTATTTAATTTTTATATTTTTTTCTTTAACAGTTTTTTAAATTTATTAAAATTTTTTAAACTTATTTTCTTTTTTAATTTCATTTTTTTTTCTTTGTTTTAATTAGTTTTCTATTAATTTTAAGATTTTATTGTTTTAAAATCAAAATTTAATTAGGAACTTATTTTATTTTGTTTCCTTTTTTATATTATCGTTTTGTTTTTTAATACCTAGGTATATTTTATTTTATCTAACTCATTTCATTTTTTCTCTCATGTAACACCGTGCGACAAAAGCAAAGAAATTTCAAAACACACGAAAAAATCGATATACTCACGAAACTATGCGCCAAATATAATAAAACTGCGTTCTTAGTTTTTCACTCTGACGTCAGGATTTTTTAAAAGGCTTTGAAATTTGAAATATATGATTAATTTAAAAATTATTTTGAAAAAAAAATCAGTGCAGTGCAGAATTTGGGTACCAAATGAGAGAACGAAAATTTTGTAGAATTTAGAAACAATCAAGTTTTTTGGTTTACAGGGACGAATAGGTATTGAAAATGAGCTTTTAATAAATGTTATTATTTTACGTTAATAAAGTTTGCAGAACGAAATTCGCTGAAGATGTCGTGTGTATAGTAGTCCTCAAACAAAATTTTTTGTTTTAAAATAAATAATGCAAATTTTCAAGGATATACAAAATTTGTAAAAGACATTTTCCATAATCATTCGTCCTTATGCACCGAAAAATGTATGCTTTTAAAGTTCTACAGAATGTTTTCTTTCATATGATGTCCTTATTGTTATCCTATATTGCACTGAATTTTTTAAATAACTTTTTGAAACAATCAAATTTTTAAAATTTCAAAGTCCTTTTAAAAAATCCTGACGTCAGAGAGAAAAACTAAGTACGCAGTTTTACTACAGTGTACAATTACTGTCGCACGGTGTAATTTATAGATTTTGTTTTTAAAAGAACTTTTTTTTTAATTATTGTAGTTCTTAAAAACGTATTTTATTATTATTATTTTTTAATTAATTTTTTTCTTTTACTATATTAAAAAAAATGTCCGCTAGCTAGGATTTGAACGTAATTTTTTCTGGATGGCAACGCCCATCCACGCCTTGAAGACGATGGATGGCGGAACATAATCTGAGAGACGAGTCAGGAAACTAGACCATAAACAGTTAGAAGTTAGACAAGTTTCTCTTTCACGCCCATTTAACTTGCAGCATGCTCGTTTCGAGGCAAACATTCCTTTGTGTCGGCGATAAACTCTTTCAAAACCTGTACCATAGCGAAATATATAGACTAGTTCAGGGATTTTGCAGGCCCACTGCAGGACTAGTTCCCGTCTTGTCTAGGTCAATTTTGGTACTAGTTCGGGATCATTTCCGGACTAGCTGAAGATCATTTCGGCACCTGTTCAGGCATATCTCGTTACTAGTTCACGACTATTGGAGAACTATTTCAGTAAAATTTCAAGATTAGTGCGGGATCATTTCGAGAATAGTTCAGAGGACCATTTTAGGTCGGTTCATTTAGTGAGCAGCTCAGGGTAATTTCGGCATTTGCTTGGGATCATTTTGGAACTAGTAAGGGGCGACTTCGGAGCCTTTTTAAGGCTGGTTCGTAATCGCTTCGGAGCAAATTCACGACTCTTTCAGAACCACTTCCGCACACTTAAGGGACTAGTTGGACACAGTTTAGGGACGAATATGGCATTGGTCCTCAAATCTTGGTCCTGACTAAATGAAATTATAGTGATTTTTAATTTCTAACCTAACCTATTTCTTTATCTTACCGAATCGCCTAATAATTTGCCGAGCGTTATAGAGATGTTTGCTGCTTAAGCTTTCGAAGCCTTCGAAGGTTTGCCATGTCTAGAGCGCTCTTCAAAACTATTCTTCTTGCCTAATTTTAGTAAAAAAGCGAAATATAATATTAAGAAAATTTGAAATTCGAATTGATAAAAATGGAAATAACTCACCGGTAAATGGCATTTCAGTTTGAAGTGAAAATTGCAAATAAATTTTACTTAAACCCTCAGAAAAAAGGTCAACCGAAAACAAAAGTTGAAAGCGAAGTGATTGAACGATCAAAATGTGAAAAGGGAAAACTTTTTGCTCACAAATATGCTTTCCGCTACGAATCATGCTTGGCTACTATATGTATGTATATAACGTAATTGCCAAACAAAGTTCAATACAAAATCCATACAACTCACAACTCGTCAGAAAGGACGACGCGCCATGAATATATGAAGAAGAATGTGTTTCACTCAAAGGATTATAATGCATTTTTATTATTTTTTTTTTTGCGATATAGTTAACCCTTTGTGCCGCAAATCGATTTTGACAGAAATGTGCAAATACACACTTACATATTTATGTACCTTAAAAAAAAAAGAATTATGTTTGTATAAATACTCAAGAATAATCCCTTTGCTTCCTGTGTCTGCATTTTTGGTCACCGCGCAACGCACATCATACCTACCTACGCTTGTGACTCTTTGAGTAGTTATGCATGAATACGGCAATACTTAGCGAGCACACGCCGGATATGCCGAACGAAATGAACATGATGCGCATATTTTCCAAGAATCAGAAAGAACTACGTAAAAGCATAAGGAACAGCACAGCACAGCACAGCAAAGAAAAGGGACGCTTGGCAAGTGGATTTCCGGTGTGGCGAAAGGAAGCCAAGCTGTTTGTCTTCGCTGTCGACGCCGTTGCCGCCGCCGCCACCGCCGCCGCTGAGGTGGCATCAACACAAACAAGCGAACATTAACGAGGGCAACGATTATTACACGGTAGCATTTACGCTTCGTAGTCTATCCAAGCAACGCTAATGGAGTGCAAGAAAGATGGCAGGCAATCGAACGGGACGTGCAACATCAAAAGGGTTAAGCGCAACCCTTTTTACTTGCATACCATTCACGTGCGGCCAAGATGGTATGGTGCCAGTAATCTTTTGTGGCGTAATATATTTTATTTAATATTTTCTTTTTCCATTCATTCTTTCACCTCATACCTTATTTATTTCGTGGCATAGACCTCGTCTGCGGGGACAAATCGAGTCGAGTTATTGTGATGTTGTTGGTGGTTGAGTTTGCCAATGCATATCAGTGTAAATAAAATGTCGGTGGGTATGAGTGGATACTTTTGGGTAGGTGTACGTATGGGTATGGGCGTGCCGGCAGAATTGGCAATGCAGAAAAACCATTCCGTATATGTGTATGTACTTCTGAATTTTCTGGTTTATTTGCTTGTATGATGAAAAATATCAAAATGCTTAACGGTAGTGCTGGTGAAATTAAATTGATTTTTGTCATACGTACTATGCCCTCTAAAGGACATATGCAAACATGCATATTACTTACAGATTGGTGAGCAATGAATATGAAATTGGAAACATTAGGGTGTATCTCGTGCGAGAATAAAAGGATTCGGATTATAACTATTATTATTATAATTATCACTACCGACTAAGAGATGATATCCAGAACCGAGAGCAGCGCGATCACGACGCACCCTGAACTCAAGCTGAACTCCGAGAAGCTATCTTAAGCCCTCGAGAACTGTCAACAAGCTCTAAACAGAGACTTCGAGAGGATGTCGCCTCTCCAGCAAGCAAATATAACGATCGAGTCTACCTTGGCTATCATCCTCCAAGCCTGTCGGGACGCTATCCCGAGGAAATCATAATACCGTAAAAAACTACCTGTATACTGGTGGACAGAGGAGATGGCGAGACGAATAGCCCAGAAAACGGATCGGAACAGTAGCGACTCACTTTCGAAGTGCGCAGAGTATAGGACAGCAAAGCACGAACAATTATACTCAGCAAAATTAGATCTTGAAAGCGACTGCCCGAGAATCTCAGTAATGATCTCTGGGGACTGGAATACAAGGTAGTCCTCCTCGAATTGCAGGCATTCAAAAGTAAGCCCATTTTAGATACTGCGGCCACTAAAATCATCGTGCATACTCTTTTCCCCGCATATCCGCTGAGGTAAAACGGTCCAACCACTGACGCTACGGAAGCTCCCCTGTTCAGTTCAGAGAAAATCGCTATCGCCGCACGCACTATAAAAAGTGGTAAAACACCGGGACCGGCCGGATTCCCAACTGAAGTTTTGAAAGCCTAAAGGCGAGGATATTGTTTGAATGCTGGAGGACTGAAAATCTGGTTCTCATAAGTAAGGGTAAGCGAACAGCAAAATCGCCAGCATCTTAAAGACCGTTATGCATGCTAGACACCACAGGAAAGCTTTTGGAAATACTTTTAAGACCCCGACTTCTCTCAGCTTTCGCGGCTGCTGGTAATATTTCCCCTAAACAATTTGGCTTCCGACGCGGAATGTTGACGATCCATGCCGTCCGGAAGGTAATGGAAATGGTCAAGGGCACGGAGTGCGGAAACCATTTCTCCCGACCCATATGTGTGCTAGTTAACTTAGATGTAAAAAAAAAACGCATTTAATTCTGTAAGTTGGAGCGATGCATTAAACGCAATGAAACACGAATTCAGGGTACCGAAGTATCTTCTGAATATCCTTGAGGGTTATCTCAGTAACCGCTTTACCAAATACATAACGGCGAACGGTACGAGAACGAAGAAGATTTCGGCAGGAGTGGCTCAAGCTCTATATTGGTTTCTGACATAGGAACTCCATCTACGACGGCATACTACGCATGGAAATGCACGAAGGCATATTTTTAGTGGGGTATGCTAATGCCCTGGCGGCGACTATAGTGGCGAGAAATATAGAGATTGTGCAATTGCGGTCTAACCAAGTAATGCGCCGGGTCAATTTATGTTTAAACAAGGTGGCCCTAATCCTAGCAAGAGAAGACTGCTTATGCGCACTACCGAGTGCTTTATGCTCTATGGTGCCAAAATATGGACCGAGGCTCTACATATTCCAAGAGAGGAAGGCCCTAGGAAAGAGAGAAGCAACGATCATAGCCAAGAGAGAGGAAGATGCACGGCGCTGCGGATTCCCTCGCTAGATACTTGGACTATGTAGCCGCCATCAAGGCGCGGTTGATTACTATATTACGCAAATGTTGAGTGAATATGACCACTTCCGGACCTGCGTCTACAAAATCGGAAAGGTCCCAAACCCAAGCTGCGCTTATTGCAACTCCGAGCACGATGCGGCTCTGCACACATTTTTTGAATGCGAAAGATGCAGTTCAGAGAGAACAAAATTCGTAGAAGCTGTAGGCGTCATAACGCCAGATTATATAGTCCACATCATGTTTCGAAGTGTAGAATTCTGGGGTAAAGTCGTCTCTTTTATAAAAGCAATACTACGAAAAAAAGAGAGGGATGCAAACTCGTAGCGCTGGTAATTAGTGTCACAGCTATAAAGAATGTACACGACTTCGAAGTAATGCTTGACGGCGGTGCCGGAGAGGATCCCAGGAGAGGCAGGTTTTAGCCGGTTGGATCGGCTAAGGTGCGTAACTGCATTTTCGCCGAACGAAAAAAAATCATTATCATTATCAGTAACTCTCTTTTGTGACTGTTACTGCTACTTTCCTTTTCACTGCCATTTTCATTGTCACTAAAATTTTCTTTGTCACGTGCATTGTCATTACAATTGTCATTGTCATTTGCTTTGTCATTATCATTGCTTGGTGACCATCACCGCCACTGCTATCGTCATTTTTATCAATTGCCTTTTTCCACACGAATTTTACATTTTTTTATTGGTATAAAATTATTGCTAACCACCCTAATGCCATCATTTCGTCATACATATGGTGGGTGTGTTGATCAAACAAAGGCGGGCAATTGTTGTTAGTCAAGCAACTTCTCATACCTACTTAATAAAATTTCTGACAGTATTAAGGTTTTAGCATTTTTTGGTTTGCAAAAAAAAAAAACACACACACAAACATACCCGTACAGCAGCCACATTCATGTACGAAAAAGGGATTTATTACGAAAAATCGTAAGCATCGCCTGCAAAGGGTAACCAAGAGTGATGGATTGATTTTTTTTGAAGCAACTTTGTAAAAGTGGTTGGTTTTTATTTCGATCCAATATTCCTTTTGATTTTTCGGGTTTTTGTATTTGTCCTTTTGAATTACTTCCTATTTGTGCACTTTTTCGCTCATTGTTATATTTAAACAGCATAAAATTCTTAAGCCACCCACCTTGTTTTTTTTTTTTAGCAAATGCTTGTAATTTTCGATACCATCGCCACCACCACCATTTGGATTGCTTTGAAAATTTCTTAAGTATGAAATTGAAAGGTTCGTTATATTGCTACCCTTTTACTTTTTTATTTTATACTTTTTTCTTATAGGTTTTTAAGTTTCCTTTGTGGTTTTAAATTCCGATTGTGAGACGAACGTGTGCTTTGACGGTCAATCTGGCTTATCTTAAAAAAACAAATCTTTCTCATTTCAAAGAAAAATTGTCCTTTAAAGGAGAGAGTGGAGGAAGGAGAAAGATTTATGGAAAGGTCGAAAATATAGCGTGTATATGTATGTCTGCTTGTGCAATTAAAAAATAATAATTGGATTTAAAAAGAAAATAAAGAGCTAGGATTGGGTAATTAAGCTGCTAACGAAGTGTTTTTTGTTTGTACACAGCTACTACTTCCTAGTCTATCTTGGATACCCCGACCGTCCAATAAATGTTTAGCCGATTGACCTTAACGTTACGGTGCAGGCTATTTGCAATTACAAATAATAATTTCACTACCCCAAATATCTGTTTTGAGAATAAGCTTCGCATTGGAATCGTCGGGAAGTACGAATTCGGGTCTGCGAGCTGCTTGTACCGTTAACGATAACACAAAGCTAAACAATAAGGCTGAGCGTGAACTTTTCTTCGAAAACGTTTTTCTTAATCATCAACTTGTGTCGCTCAGAGTTCTGGGCTGAAAGTATGGCATCTATTTATGGGCATCTCAGGCTAATTCACCGCCTTTAAGGCAGCCAGCGACCAATTGAAGGTATACTCTAAACAAGCTGCAAAGAAAGTTTCTCACGAGGAAGTATAATCTCTAAAAACTTAATACTTTCCTGAAGACTGGGTTGAAGTTAAGCTAAAGAAGAACAAACCAAAATTCGGCGCCGAAACGGAGGTTTCATTTCTTCAAGTAAACAACATCTTAACCCAGCTAAGACAGCAGCTAGGCCGTTGGAACAGGTAAAGTTAATAAGTTAATAATTTTCAATAAATATCGATAACTGTGCGGCTCGAGGCTCAAAACAACTTTATAACTCCAAAATTTTTATATATCGATATACATCGATAACTCCATAAACTTTGGATACCTATGCATATATTTTTCGATAACTCGGTTAATTTTAATGGATCCGTATTTTCCGAAAGCTATCGATATATTTCCATACCTCGCTACACTCTGATAATTCGATAACATTCGATAAGCAGTGATAACTCAATAAACTGATATAACCTTGAAATTTCGATAATTCGATATATTTTCAAAATCCCAAAAACTTCGACGCTATAAAATTTATAGCAATTATTGGAAGTTTATAGTATAAATCATCAAATTTAAGTAAGTCAATAAGTATCGATAACTCTATAAGTTGAAAGAAACCGTGTTTATAAATAATGATAATTCAATAAATGGCAATAACTTGATAAATTTGATTAGCTTGACAAATTTCGCCAATCGCACAAATTTTTATAGCTCAAAAGATGTACATAAATTTCGACAACTAAATTTCTTTATCTGTAAATTTCGACAACTCCAGAAGCATTGCTCAATTTCCAAAATCCAATACGTTGCGATAACTCAATAAACATTGATAACTCGATAAATTTCGATGATTCGATAAATTTCGTTAACTTGATAACTTTCGATAACTAAATTTTTTATGACTGAATATATTTCGATACCTATAGAAAAATTTCAGTAAATTGTCTTACCTTTTCAATTACCCTGATACTTATGTATTTCCCATTGTTTTCATTTTCGTCTTTGTCTTCAATTTTGCCTTCGCTTAAATGGTAACTGTTAGGTTAAAGCGAGAAACGCAGCGTGCCTAAGACGAAGTTTCGCATGCGGCAGATGCTAGTCCCATAGAGCTCCTCTCGACAGTCAGAAAGTACGAACCCAAGTACCTGAGCCACATTCTTTCAAACGCTGGGCAGTTTAAGAGAAAGTGTTTAGTGGATACCCCTGTCTTCTTCCACGCAGCTGCGATAAACGGAGTCCAGTAAGATATTTTATTTCACTATCGCCGGACTACCTTCGACCAGATTGACTTCGCAGTGGCGCAAGTTCTGGTTTTCTTCCAGCGTTCGGTGAATTGACACGAGGCCAATATTTCCAAGAGAAGTCCACAAATAGTCAAGGGAATTCCGACTCTATTTTGCTTGGCGATATAGCCTCTAGGCTGCCGTCTCTGATCAGATCATCAGCCGCACAGTTTCAGCTCAACGCGGTAATAATTCGAAGCGTTCAAAAGCGAGTTAAGACATTCCCCAGCAAGCTTCGAGCGTACTGTTAGTGAGACCTTTCTTACCGCCAGCGGGCTCAACAACAGCTAATTGATTGCTTCCTAATAGCACCAACCTTCGCCTGAAATACACTACAGTGGGCTGATAGCCTAAGTCTAAGGCTGAAGGAGAGCGCTGCAAAATAACCCCCCCAAAGTGGGAGTGGCATAACTGTGGTTTCATAGAGCCAGGAAAAAACACGTGGGAGAAAGATCCTATCTCTTGCCAACTCCCCCTCTGCAGGTACCTATTTATATAGAGAGACTAAAGCCTTCCTTACCCTCTCCTCGATATTAGGCTTCCACAACAGCTTCCTATCAGGAATCAATCCCACATACTTGACGCTGAGGAAGGAGTGACGCCACTTATACCTCCTAGGATTTACAGTGTAGAATGATTACTGTCGCTAATTCTGAGAGCTTGTCAAAAACGAGCTAAGATTCCCGAACTCACTCTAATTTCGTATATCTGATTACGTGAATTGATTTTAA
>NW_016167694.1:0-198 GCF_001687245.7 Rhagoletis zephyria
TAATCGATAAGTCTCGAGAATCGCGAAAATCTCTAAAATCCCAAAATAGGTCCCAGATTGGGTCTGTGTCTCTCTCTATATCCTTTCCTCTTTAATTACCTTTATTTTAATCTTTCTTCCCCTATCTTCATCTTTACTTTTATTGGTATCCTCATCCTCATCTTTGTTTTTACTTTTATGTTTATCATTTTCTTCATC
>NW_016167694.1:370-3921 GCF_001687245.7 Rhagoletis zephyria
ATACCATATGCATACACACAAGAAGTACTTGTTTCAGGCCAAATCATTTCCGTTGCATCATTTCCGTTGCATACACACTAGAAGTACTTGTTTCAGCCTCAACCATTTCCGTTGCTCCATTTCCGTTGCACCATTTCCGTTGCATCATTTCCGTTGCACCATTTCCGTGTGCAATTTCCGCTGAATTTGCCAATTTACTCCCACCCAACCAACCGCCGCTAAATAAGTTTCACTTCAAAAATATTGCGCTTGTATTGGGAGCTCTGCCAACGCTGTGCACCACTGATTTAGTGGTACATATTCCAATATAATGCAGTTATGCTAATGTATGTATGTACAAGCATGATAACAGCGCATTATCAAAGTCACTCAAAAACTCTAAACCGGTTCTTAAGTATTGATAGCATTAAAGCGCAGTTAGTCAACGACGTAGCGTAAACGTAGGTTGGCATACGTAGCAGCATATCAAATTTACTGTTGATAGAGAGAGAGAGAAGCAACAGCAACGTCACCATAAGGTAGATCGTGTCTGCGTCAACCTACGTCTACGTTACGTCGTTGAGTGTTTGAGCTTTTAGGCAGTAGCGGGAGTACAGATTGATAGCAAGCAAACGTTTACGTATATATGTTTGCAAGTATGCATATATGTGGACATGCGCAGATACAAATAATTAGGGTCCGTTTCACTAGCGGGGCAAATGCAGCGGAATTTAAAAAAATGGGTTGATAGTTTTTAACTAATTTTTTGCTAATTAATTTCCAAATAAAAAAATTTCTAACCAATGCCGTTATCCCGTTAACTCCATGTCCGCTAGCGTAACAATTTCGCTAGCGAAATTGGTCATAACACATGTTCTAGATATAAAAAAAACCCTTTTAGGGCGCATAATTTGTAGCACGAGGAATACTTTCCAGTAAATAAATTCAAGAAAAAAATAAAATAAAAAATTCTTCAAAATAAACATCAAAATTTTCATGAAAATTTATTTTGGTATCAAATATACGATAAGATAATTTTTAGCAAATTTTTTGCTAACTTATTACCGAATCCAATAATTTCTAACCAATGCCGTTATCCCGTTAACCCTATGTCCGCTAGAGTAACAATTTCGCTAGCGGAATTGGTCATAACACATGTTATAATTATCAAAAAAGAAAATCATTTAGGGCGCCAAATGTTTGGCTCGAGGAGTACTTTCCAGTAAATAAATTAAAAAAATTAAAAAAAAATTCTTCGAAATCACCAAAATTTCCATGAAAATTGGTCGGAATTGGTCATAACTCATGTTTTAACTATCAACAAAAAATCATTTAAGGCGCAAAATTTTTGGCTCGAGGAATACTTTCCAGTAAATAAACAAAAAAAATTTAAAAAAAAATTCTTCAAAATAAACAAAATTTTCACGAAAATTTATTTTGGTATGAAAAATACGATAAGATGGTTTATAACTAATTTTTTGCTAACTAATTACCGAATTCAATAATTTCTAACCAATGCCGTTATCCCGTTAACCCTATGCCCGCTAGCGTAACAATTTCGCTATAATTTCTGAAAAACCCTGCCTATCCTGTTGCACGTCTATCTAAGTGCTAAGGAAATAAAATTGCATATCTAATTTTTTAATTGTTATTTAGTTTAATATGTACTAATAAGTTGGGTCTTACAACTGTTGAGTCTCTAACAAAGATGGGTTTTCCTTTAGATCATCAAATTTTTCCCACACTCTGTCTCCTCGACGGTAAACAAACACTGTGTAATGTTTAGCCGTTACATTATTGTCTACTACACTCAGAAAAAGGTTTAGTTATAATAACCAAGATTTGGTTATAGTGACCAAGTGGCATAGTTGGATATGGCGAAATAAATATCTAGTTCACTAAAGTCTGCAATTTACTTGAGCCTTCTAGTTGGGGCAAATGTATATTTGTTAATAATTACAAAACGACTACCTTGAGTGGACAATAGTGTTAGTTGAATAAAATCATTGTTGAGCAAATATAAACAATGCTTTGGTTGATACAAGTTTTCAATTAATTTTATGAACTTGCTGTAGACGTGAATCAGCTAACCGTTTATTATTGGAAAAAAAGTTTCAGTTTGACACAAATAAAAATTTACTCGATGGTTGTTGTGTTTACTTCTTTTATTTGCATATATTAAGCATAAAAAATACAAACATATTTACATAAATAGTTACTGGTGTAAATAATACATATGTATATGGTGGTAAGAATTTCCTAAAAAGAAACGATTAAACAGGAATAGTCGTGCGAAAACCCAGGTCAATATCTGCTGGAAGTGCTGGTTTGAGTATACTGCTTTGCTTTTTCCTTGGCTAAATAGATACTTTCTAATTATAATTCACATGAATTATATATCCACTGAGAAACGCCGGTTGGCATCAAACTTTAAATTTTTAAATAACCATACCCACACCGAAACAACTCGCGGCGATGGTAAAACTGCAACTGAGACAAACAAGCCTGGGCTTGTCATAGCACACACTTTTCTTTCTCTACCCAGCGCAGTGATCGACATGCCATAGCTTACTGAGCGCTCTGTAACCACACGCGTGTTTCACCCGTATACGAACAGCGGTAGCGGAGCAGTGATTTCCACGCACACAGTCTCATTCATTGAATCGTTTTTATGTAATGGTCGGCATACTAGCGCATTCAAACGATTCAATAAGTGGGACTGTGTGCATTGCTTAGCTGGCGCTCTTCGTATGTGAAACACACATGAGCTCAGAGAGCGCTGATCATTATTTAGGGGGTGCTCATAAGCATGAATATATTCCGCTCTCAAACCAAATCGATCAACTAAGATTTGGTAACTATGACTAATCCATGTGTTGAAAGAAAGCTTATCTGTATTAGCAGAGCTTAATGGCATCCTTTTATGAACCATACTTTAAGTCGAATGGAATTTGTAGAAATATGCTTCAAAAAAATATTTATTAGTATTTACCAAACCCTTCAACTAAATTAACGATTTGGTACAACCTAGATGAATATTAGAAGCTTTAATATATTTAGTTATAATTACCAACCCATGGTAATAGTTCCCAATACTTGGTCACAGTTCCCAAATATTGTCAAAATTCGGGAACTAAATATCTTTAGTTGTCGAAACTAATCCTTTTTCTCATTGTAGGCCAATTAATTTGTATGTGCTTTTGTTATTGACACCGTTTATCTCATTAATAATGGTATTCAGTTTAATCATATTTTGCTGCTCATTGACTGGAACGTCAAAGACGATGATATCATCTACGCAATGGAAAAGAATTCATAATCGTTAAAAAGGAATGAACGTTTATATATCTTCTACCCCCTGGACCCCCTTCTAATAACCACTTACTTTTTAAATAATTTTCAAAATGTTTTAATCGTTAGATGATTTGTTAAATAAAATAATGTCAGTCATGGTACTAACTCTGCACTACATATAACGGGTGATTTTTTTGAGGTTAGGATTTTCATGCATTAGTATTTGACAGATCACGTGGGATTTCAGACATGGTGTCAAAGAGAAAGATGCTCAGTAT
>NW_016167694.1:4450-13142 GCF_001687245.7 Rhagoletis zephyria
AAACGTAACCATTATTTTCCGAGCAAAAAATAAAACTCAAAACATAACGATTACTTTCTGAGTAAAAAATAAAACTCAAAATATAATGATTAAACTTGATTTTTATAAGTAAAAATTAAAAAATAAAAATCAGTGCCGCTGAAGGTACTCCGAGTATTAAGAAATATATTGGTATACTCCTTATGCACGTAGCATTTCTCTTTCCGCGTGATTTTTTGAGTTGAAATTTCAAAGGATAATCGTTATTTGCGGTCCCTGCATTTTTTAAAGCTTTCAAGATTTGGATAGCTTTAAAAAAATATTTTGGAAATAAACGTAATAAGATTTTATGATAGATGCAACCAACAGAAATTTTGATCATAAAATAATTATTATTTTTGATTTTTATTGGTTAAACTCAAAAAATTGAAAACCATTATAGATTACAGTAGAACGTACGAATACAAATACGCGAGTATAGTTAAAATTGTTTTACGACGCTTACAACATCTTGATTTTTTTTGTTAAAAGTTAAAAATAATGATTATTTTCCGTCCCTGATTATAACTCAAGAAGCCAAAAATTCGAGATAAACAGCTATGAATTTTTGAATTCACATACTATTTTATTCCAATGAGTTATTAATCAATACAACTATGAAATTTTTACACGAAAATAAAATAACAGGTCATATGTACACACATACTTAACTCGATTTTGTATTATTTTAGTTTATGACGATGAGATTATGTAAACGAGCAATATGAACATACCCAACAAGCAAAATAAACTTAAAGTAGGTTTTTTAAAAGTTTACTAAAATAAACACAAAGCTTAAAAAACGGTTTGCATTTAACTTTTAATGCTAAGTCATTTATAAAAGTCCGCTTTCTATAGCTTTCAACGGAAATTTTATTTTTAGAAACCTATTGGCCTATTGCCTTTATGGCGCAATTATACAATTTCAATTGGAAACATACAAAAGAAGAGAACATCGGTAAAAAAAAGTAGATTTTTTCAACCAAAAGTCCCAATCGAAATGCCGACGGCAAATCAACAACGAGTTTGGCAATTGCATTTTTGCATAATTTTCTCATATTTATTAACATATCTACGTTTTGCAGATCAAAGCATATCTTCGAACAACAATTTTCATATATCTGAAAAATATAAGCAATTTTAATCTTTATTTTAAATAAATCAATGCTGCGAAAAAGAAAAACGTGCATATACACATTTCTTTCATGCACCCGCAATCATTCGCAACATCTTACACACCACACGCAACATATTTAACAGGGAACATACACAAAAAATGTTAAACATGTCTGTGGACATGTTAAAAGCGTGTGTTGAAATTCCATAGTGGATCCATTTCAGACGATAATATTTCCAGTCAAAAAGTATGCACCTTCTCGTTCTTAAATGTTCTCTGGCGTAGCTAGCGAACTTTCACGACCAGTGTTGCCACAAGATTTTTTTATTTTTTACCAAAATCACCAGAAAAAGTTACCAAATTTAACAAAAAATTACCAAACTTATTTTATATGCTGAAGTATACATACATGTGTTTGTACATTTATCTGAAGACAAGAAGCTTTCCAGGCAATCCGCGCTCCATTAAGCTATAATTTTATATCTGCATGGGCGCTGAAAGCTACAACACCAGAGGATTATCAGGCGCATAATTTCCCGTAGAGGGGATTTCATTTGGCCACTGAGATCATCCGACTTGGCCTCATTGGACTTTTTTATGAGGCTACTCGGATGGCCGTGTTTATGCGAAGACTTAAACCTTAAAATTTTGTTTAAGTTTAAAATCAACGTTTGTCGAGTTATGACCAACATACAGACATACATATCTTAACAAATGACGGAAAATATCTCAAAAATTCAACGGTTCAAGGCAGTCCTGAAAGGTTTCGACTCACGTAAAGTGCCCTGCTGATTACCGTAGCTCTTTGACCGAGAACATATCGTCGATGTTTTTACAAAACCGCCAATCGACCAATTGCAAAACCGCCTATCTTATGGCATTCAAATTTTGCAGGAAAGCGAAAAAGCGGTTTTTCTTTGAAGGCATTACCTTGATAGGCGATATTTTCTCTAGCTATTATTTTACAAATCGGTTGTTTTAATAACGATTTTAAAATTTGTATGCATAAATCTCGATGCTGGAGTTCAGGGTTACCAAATGGCATTTTGGTAAAACGGCGTATTAGGTGGTTTTGCAACTGGCCGATGGACGGTTTTGAGAAAACATCAACGACTTTTACATATTTACATAGAACTTTACTCATATGGTTGCCGAAGTACACGGGAATATTGATGGCAAATGCAAAGCTGATGAACTGATAAGGAAAGGTAGGACCACCCACAACTTCCAGGATAGGGCTCGGTAGATATAGCAATAGCTACTTTCAAGCAGTTGTGTTAGAGATCACACCATTCTAGAACCAAGCAACGCTGGACCAACTTTTCGCCTTGCAAAACTTTCAGAATTATTCGTTATTTGTATAAAAGGAAACGCTAACGCTATGTGACATGTAGGACCGAATCGAAAAAGTTACCAAATTGAAAAATAAATTACCAAATTACCAAATTTAATAAACAAAGAAAAAAGTTACCATTTTTGGTTAAAAATTACCAAAGCGGCAACGCTGCTCACGACACCAGCACGCTGTTACAANGTTCACGTTTATACTTCATGCTAGGGATGGGTAACTCATTGAATTTTAGCGAGTTAACTCAATTACTCAAGCAAGTTAACTCAATGACTCAAGCGAGTTATCTCAAAGAGCGCTGCAAGAGTTGGTTTGCACCACGATAATAAATAAAGGTCGCGCCATTCGCGGACCGCTAACCCTCTGTTCGTCGATTTGACAGCATCCACCCAATCGCTGACGTCATAATATACTTTTGTTTACATTCACTGTTGCCAACTTGATGCTTTTCGCACCAAATTTAGTGGGTATTCAAAACGCGAACATTTTTGAGTTTTGTGCTAGGTGCGTTTTTGGTGCTTTTGTTTTTAGTTTGAAGACATCAAATTAGAAAATCTTAAAAAAATGGAAGCAAAATATATAGCAATCGTAAGTGTGGTAAGAAATTTTACAAAAATTTTAACAAAATCATGGCACAGTGACAATCATAAGCGGCAACGAAATATGTGCAGCACCTTCAATCATACCAGAAGAAATCGACCGTTGTGCAAGAAACATTGATTTTTATTAATTTGAATCTGCATCCTTACAATAAAATTACGTATTCATATAAAGTCCATAAAATACACCAATAAAAATTTGGTGCTTTTTCAAATTCAAAACTTGGCAATACTGCCTTCTGTTCGATGCTTCTTCTTGCCGAGTTCGTCTTGCTCTCTCATTCTGGTATATTTTGACGTCGTGGCCAGTTGCTCTCAGCTCGATTGGCGCAATCTTGTATTCTATCATTCTTGGGTTTGCACTGTAGAGCTGTTAAAAGGAATAGAGTTGGTATGTGCTGGGGAGCTGATGAGCATTGTAGAGCTGGTTTTCACTGTAGAGCTGTTCAAAGGGATATAGTTGATATGCGCTGTAGAACTGATTGACGCTGTAGAGCAGGTTTACACTGTAGATCTGTTAATAGGTAATGAGTTGGTATGCGCTGTAGAGCTGGTGTGCGGAATAACTTGAACGAATTGTTCAATTTTTCGCAATTTTCTCGTCCTTATATTCATTCTTTACTCTGAGTACCGCCTATGTGGCGAATATTTATCGAGTTACTGAGTCATATTTTTTAGTTATTAGAAGTGAGTCTGAACGTGCGACACACTGCTGGGAGTCAGCTCAATAGCTTCGCTCAGTGCTAAGTTACCCATCTCCATGGATAACTAGATATGAAACTCATTTTCTCGTGGGAGCGCTGTCGAAGTGTGTATTTTTAATAACATTCTCCAATACGGCCACTTTGACGAACACATGTATCGGCATTTATAGAGAAATTTATGGAGAAACTTTTGATTTAATACAACGAACAAAAGTTGGAATATTCTTCATATCTGTTTTATATTTCAGGGTTTATATTGCCAGTAAAATCGCGTTTAGTAACAAATACTGTTTTATAGTAATACTAAAAAATGCGGGTAGAAGAAATCCACTGAATTCAAAGTGATGCATTTTCCACACATCTAGTGGTAGCTCGCCATTTCGCGTGTCAGCTGTTTATCTGCCCAGGGATTGGCAGTGTTGCCAACTACGCAAACGAGTGCCAACGATGTGCACCACTGATCTAAAGCAGAGGTGGCCAAAACTCACACAATCATTTATTTCAATTTTGCTAAACGATGAGAGAATGAAGAGAAGAAGTCGCTCATGCGTCTGATGCAAACAGTGTTGTCAACGATTTCGAGTTAACGGGATAATGGCATTGGTTAGAAATTACTGGATTCGGTAATTAGTTAGCAAAAAATTTGTTATAAACTATCTTATCGTATTTTTCAAACCAAAATAAATTTTCGTGAAAGTTTTGTTTATTTTGAAGAATGTTTTTTTTTTAATTTTTTAATTTATTTACTTGAAACTATTCCTCGAGCCAAAAATTTTGCGCCCTAAATAATTTTTTTTTTTGATAATTATAACATGTGTTATGACCCATGATACAAAAAAGAAGGTAGTTCCATTGTCACTTTTTCGTCGCCATATTAACAACCTGACAATTAAGTAGATTGTGACATTTCTTGCTACCGTATACAATATCTAAAATCCTCCAAATTTTGTTATTAATTTTTTGTTTATTTACAATCGAAATTTGAACAAGCAAAAGGTATTTTGTTGGGTTCGGCTAGGTTATTTGTACAATGATTTTGGGTTATTGTGTCCAAACGCTTAACCCAAAGCAAAAAATTTGTTTAAGCGTTTGTTTAAAATAAAGACTTCAAATTTTCAGATATAAATTTATGAATAACTTCGGTTTGAAATATGGATTTTTTTGTAAAAAATACTGTGGTCAGCGTAGCCGGACTGATGAGGGTTATTTTTTTCTAACCGCTGCCGAAAGTCTACAACGTGGAAAGGTATTTTGCCCAAAAATCCTGTGGTTAGCGTAACCAGCGTAACATTATCCCTATCAAAATGATGATTATACCCCATTTTTCAATGGGTTGCCCTCCCACCCTCCGTTTCCGCTCCCTACCCCTGAACCATTGCACAAATAGCTTTCATACTAACAATAAATCATCAATTTTGTTTCACACCCCCTCCAATATTGAATAGCAAAATATATTTATATTTTTACCCAAAGAAACTACGATATTGTCGAAATTTCCTAGAATTGGATAAGATTCACTTCTCTTAAAGTCATGAGGCCTGTGAGTTCCAAAATAAATCCACTTTCAAGTTACTTGAAAGACATGGACAAAGACAATATCGAAATGTGTAGTTTCAGTGTCTCAATTATATCAGAAACAATCGTATCCGACATAGAAAACTTTAATAGTCCTGGCTAGCTATTTAGCTTATTACACAATATAATCAGATGACATAATGACACTAAAAAATTTTTAAAATATAGTCACCACAGTTTTATTAATGTAAAAATAAAGATTTTGGAAAGTAGTTATCGAATTAAATGTAAAACTTGAACGTTTTAAAGATAAAATATTAATTATTTTTAAGAGATAAGTATTAATACAAAAATTTTGTTTATATTCCCAAATTTAGGATACGAAATCCCCTCCACTAAAAAACTTAAATTGGATAACGCCGCTTAGAATTTTTTACAATTGAGCAATTGTCAAAAATCTCCTTTTTAATCAAAAATCTGTTTATTGAAACTACCTTCTTTTTTGTATCATGTTATGACCAATTCCGCTAGCGAAATTGTTACGCTAGCGGACATAGGGTTAACGGGATAACGGCATTGGTTAGAAATTACTGGATTCGGTAATTAGTTAGCAAAAAATTTGATAAAAATTATCTTATCGTATATTTGATACCAAAATAAGTTTTCATGCAAATTTTGTTTATTTTGAAGAATTTTTTATTTAATTTTTTTTTTTAATTTCTTTACTGGAAAGTATTCCTCGAGCTAAAAATTTTGCGCCCTAAAAGGTTTTTTTTTTGTATCTAGAACATGTGTTACGACCAATTCCGCTAGCGAACTTGTTAGGTAATTAGTTAGCAAAAAATTATTTAAAAATTATCTTATCGTATATTTGATACCAAAATAAATTTTCATGAAAACTTTGTTTATTTTGAAGGATTTTTTTTTTTTAGGTTTTGAATTTATTTACTGGAAAGTTATTACCCAAGCAAAAATTTTGCGCCCTAAAAGGTTTTTTTTTTATATCTAGAACATGTGTTATGACCGATTCTGCTAGAGAAATTGTTATTGGATTCGGTAATTAGTTAGCAAAAAATTAGTTATAAACTATCTTATCGTATTTTTCATACCAAAATAAATTTTCGTGAAAATTTTGTTTATTTTGAAGAATTTTTTTTTTAAATTTATTTACTGGAAAGTATTCCTCGAGCCAAAAATTTTGCGCCTTAAATGATTTTTTGTTGATAATTAAAACATGTGTTATGACCAATTCCGACCAATTTTCATGGAAATTTTGGTGATTTTGAAGAATTTTTTTTTTAATTTTTTGAATTTATTTGCTGGAAAGTATTCCTCGAGCCAAACATTTGGCGCCCTAAATGATTTTTTTTTTTGATAATTATAACATGTGTTATGACCAGGGAACGGATTTTTAGGCCCTAAAAACCTATAAAAAAGGCAAATTAAAATAACGAAATAGGCTGGGAAAGGCAAAATAAAATAGCGAAAAAGGCAGGAAAAGGCAAAATAAGGCACCTAAAAGACAGAAACTACGAAGAACAATCAAAAAATATATTTATATTACAAGTAAAAAGAGAAAAACTATGAACTAGTTTCATTATATGAAAAATTTGTACTTTGAATCTTTGACTATTTTATCCTTTCGGGTTTCTAACTCATAAAACTTTAATCTGTATAGTTGTAGTAACATTGAACCACAAGATGCATTTTGAAGTTTTCTGGCAGCATTTTCATTCGATTTTCGCGAAGAAAAGCCTTGAATGTACTAAATGTGCGCTCGACGTAAGTTGATACAAGTGGAGCCCAATTTAAATATGGAACGTTTGAAACGTTCATATTATCAGGAATAAGGGCGTTTTCCTCGCCCTTTATAATTCTATCAACACCCCTTATTGTCTCCAAGCCTTCGTTAGCTGAGAAAACGGCTTTGAATTTTTCCAACACCAATTTGGCAAGAGGTCTCTGTGCTTCTATAAGCCGCATCGGCAATGTGTATATTTTTTAATCTTAAAAAAAAAAATATAAATGCAATAATCACTTTTTTAAAGGTAGAAAACAAAAAAAGGCAAATATCTTAAAAAAGGCAACATCAAATGTGTATATATGGAATCAGGGAAAGCTAAATCGTGGACATTCTTAATCGAATATACTCTATCTCTTTAGCAGAAAAAAAGGCATTTTCCATAAAATCCGTTCCCTGGTTATGACCAATTCCGCTAGCGAAATTGTTACGCCAGCGGACATAGGGTTAACAGGATAACGGCATTGGTTAGAAATTATTGGATTCGGTGATTAGTTAGCAAAGAATTTGTTAAAAATTATCTTATCGTATATTTGATACCAAAATAAATTTTTATGAAAATTTTGTTTATTTTGAAGAATTTTTTATTTAATTTTTTTTTATATCTAGAGCATGTGTTATAACCAATTCCGCTAGCGAAATTGTTACGCTAGCGGACATGGAGTTAACGGGATAACGGCATTGGTTAGAAATTTTTGTATTTGGTAATTAATTAGCAAAAAATTAGTTAAAAATTATCCGACTATTTTTTTTAAAGTCCGCTGCATTTGCCCCGCTGGTGAAACGGACCCAAATAATTAGCATAAAGAACTAAAGCTGAAATTAGTCAAGAACGCAGAACGTATACTTAAACGCAGTCTGTATACGCAGAATTTCGTCGATTACTGGAGCCCTCAGTGTTGCTTACTACAGTGTTGCCACTCATCAATGCCTTTTCATAAACTTGCCTTTTCAACTACAAATTTTCGTGCTATAATGGATCGTAGCTAAATATAAACTACTTATATAGATAGATATTCAATAGATGCTTTCCATTTCCAGACAACCGGTCAGGTACGAGCATGATTTTTAATTTCGACCAAACTCAAATACATTGTTTGTTGGTCCAAATAATGAGACACGTATTTTTTCTTTTGGCTCGGAAAAATTTTTCGGCCGAATTAAACGCGATTTTGTTTTTCAGGCAAAAATCGATTATTCGAATTGACAGGGAGAAGTTTTTTTTTAAATGCCCATAACTTTGTCAAAATTTAATAGATTCCAACAATGTTTTTACTCAAATGTCAGTACTTCTTGTCACTTCAAGATAGAATGATATAATTATTGATTTTCATTATTTAAAATTTGTTATTTAACAATAAACAAAAGGTGCAAATTTTTTTTTTATTTAATTTCTCAAAAAGTGTATTTTTTTTCTCTCAAACTTTTTTATCGGGAAAGAGACACTTTGAGCTACAACCAACCCAAATCTCTAATAGCGAAGATTGTTTTTCTGACTTATGAGGTTTTATAGAAAATATACGTTTTTGTGGTACATACTACAATATTCTTATATTGTTTAACTAAATGGAACATATGTATGTAATATAT
>NW_016167694.1:17156-20876 GCF_001687245.7 Rhagoletis zephyria
CCACCATACAGTTTCGAAATACAAAATCACATTTTCCCGCTTTTTATAATCGAAACTGTATGGTGGAAAGTGTGTTCTAATATCTATTTGATACACAAAAAATGACCACGGCTGTACTTTTTGCTGTGGGTTTTTGCGTTTCCGTACTTCTGAACTTTGTTCCATTTTTGAAAGAAAATGTTTCTCTTATTCTCTAATTACCAAATCCGGTCCGGATTGTTAGGGAAAGAACCTAGTGTTGATATTATCAGTGAACTGTAATTTTCGATTTTCTTTCCTCAACGTTTAAGACATTGTGATTTAAATAATATCAACAAAATTTCTGTGAAAAACCGAAACCGGAACGAAACCGAAACCAAAACCGAAATAAATTTTGAAGAACGAAACCAAAACCGAAACCGAAACACTTGGCAAAACCGAAACCCAAACCGGAACGTTATTTTGAATCGGTTTCATTCCTTGTGAAAATGTTTGGGTTTAAAATTTAAACCCAACTGTTTCTAAACCGAACATGTGTGCTCTCTTTTTTTAAACTTGGAAGGTTTGTATTTGAAACTGAATTTAGTTCTGTCATATATGTAGTCCAAAAAGCTTAAAATTAAAACTGAAATTTTAAACCGTGTTCTTTTGCCTTTTTTGCTGTTTCTGGTGACTTTTCCTGCCTATTTATCTATTTCATTTTGCCTTTTCTAGCCTATTTCGTTATTTTATTTTGCCTTTTTTAAAAGTTTTTAGGGCCTAAGAATCCGTTAGCTTATGATAACATTGAACTAAATATTTATTTTACTTTATTATAAGAAGAATTTGTATATATGTATGTACATGTGTATGAAAATTAAATAATTCAAGGTTTCAGCAAAAAAAAGGAACAAGAAAAAGTAAAAAGTTAAACAAATACTTTCGTCGATTGTCGAACAATTTGATTTCAAATTGGACACAAAATGCCTGTATGTATTACCATTTAGATTAGTACGCCTACTGTGCTCTGCCTGTTGGCGCTTCACCGCGACGCGGCCGTCCGCGTTTGCGCGCCACAACTGAAACACCTACGAAGCTGAGAACAACTATGCGCATCGCATTGAAGGCTAAAAAAAAAACAGTAACAATGTACCTTTAATTTCCAATACTTCGCTTATCAGTTATTGGCAAATATACCGTTTGATTTTATGCACATACTGCAGAAGGGAATTCAACGCAGAGCTACACTGTATGCAAAAATAGAGTTATTCGTTTAAACTACAGTCAATTTTATGCAAATGTATGCCTGTTTACATAATTGGAATGTTTCAGTAAAATAAAGCCAGAGAAAATTTGGGAAATAAAGCCCGCGGCCATTATTGCTCTTTCGCAAAGGAAATAAATCCCGCGGGCTTTATTGCCTTTTATTGGTGGGCGCTATTTCCTCTTCGAAATGGAAATAACGCCCGCGGGCTTTGTTTCTTTTTTTTTTAGGAAATAAAGCCCATGGGCGTTATTGCACTGCACCGTATTAAACGATAGCTGGACAGTCGCTGTTGTACATGAAAAAGCACGCAAAATGGAAATACAGTTTTCTTTTCGCTGGTAGAAATTCATTTGCTTCTTTAAATAGATCTACACCTTCAACATTAAGATCTTGTTTTTTAAATTTTTTTCGCGTTCTTTTGTACCTTTTTACTGGTGGAGCTGGCGTATTTTTATACCGGAGCGCACTTGTGCACAAGGGTGTATTAACTCTGTTCGCATAACGATTGTTTGTAACAGCCAAAACGAATCGAGATAGATATAGACAAATGTATACATAAATGATCAGAATTAAAAAAAGATCGATTAAGCCATGTCTGTCTGTCCGTCCTTCTGTCCGTGTACACGATAACTCGAGCAAAAATTGAGATATCTCAACGAAATTTAGTATGTAGGTTGCCCTTTATCCAAGGTAGGGATTGAAAATGGGCGAAATCGGACTGTAACCACGCCCACTTCCCATATAACGGTATTTTCGAAAAATGCAAAAACTGCGATATTTCAGTAAAAATTAGATGCAAATTGTTGAAAATTAGTATGTGGAGTCGAATTTTGGTAAACCATAATATTATTATGAAATTTTTGAAAAATGGGCCAGACCACCCCCAATTATGATGAAATGCTGTATCTCAGTAGTCGCTTCACTCCACGCTTACCAAATTAGGTATGAGCTTTGGTTAGGGTCTAGCTAAGAAATCTGTTGAAAATCTTTGAAAATAGGCAATAACCAGACCCACATCCCATATATCGGTAATTTACAGAAACACGAAAACTGGTGTAAACCAGTAGCTACTGAAGCTAATTCACTTAAAATCGATAATTGCAGTAACCACTTAGCAGAAAATTAGAATATGTATTAGAAATTTTTGGATAATGAGCGTGGCGCCGCCCACTTATCACCACAAATGTATATTTCGGTAACCGATTTATAAATTTCTTCCAAACTCGGAGCACTTAATAATCTTGGTACGGAAATGCAAATTTGTTAAAAATTATTCAAATTGGACTTAAATTTCACCCGCTTCATGTATAACGGTAAATTTCAGAAATACGAAAACTCCGATATTTCAATAACTGAGGACGCTAATTCACTCCAAGTTAATAGTTACAACAATCTCCTAACAATAAATAAGACTGCAATAGACTTCTGGGAATGGGGCGTAGCACCGCCCACTTTATAACTACAAAGGTGTACCTCGGTAACCACCTAATCGATTTGTACCTAACTAGGTTCAATTATATCATTAAGTCTTACTCTGCATATTATCGAAAACGTTTGAAATCGGGTAAACACCCCTACATATCATGCAAAGGTAGTTCAGAGAAAGTTGAAACGACGATATTTGATACCAGCGCCGGGTATATAAAGTTCGGTTTCGCCCGAACTTATACTTCTTTACTTCTTTTTTTGCAAAAGTGTAGTTGTGAAGAGACCGTTAGTGAATCCAGATACGGTATTATTATAGATTGTCGGCAGTACTTATTCTGTTTTTTGTTTACCTGTCAAACGTGGAAGAGACATTTCTACTTCTAGATCGGCTGTAATCATACGAGATTTCTTAATTAACTCTGTAGTGACTGCTTTACATTCCTGCGGTCGTTCTTGCGGGAACTTTTGCCCCTTATTCTTATTATTATTTTTAACGAGCAATTCTTGTACATGAGACATTATTTTTCATATCGGAAACCAAATTTGGTGTTACACTTTGTGAGCGCGATTTTTCTTGTCTATGTATATTTTTTGATTTGAAGTTACCTACTATGTAGTACATTAAGGTCTCCACAGAAGTGGAATATAGAGATCTGCGTGCTTGCATTGAGTTTCATTTATTTTTTTTATCTATATATCCGGAAAGAATTTATTGTGCATTTAAATTTTTAAACATCCTTTTTCCAACACTATACTAAGTGGCAACACCCTCAACAAATAGCTGCGGTATAACACTTAATAATGTCTTTTCCTGCAGATCTTCAACGTGTCAAGTCGTGATATAAGACCGAGTTACATCTTTTCGCTGGTGCATGGTCACTATATATAAATCGGGTTTCATCCTAGTGCAAAGTGAAAATATAAATCTGATTTTCACAGAATTATAATTAATTAAAAATTTTGTAAAAGGGTTCGGTGACGTTTTTCCAAAAAGTAAGTGTTTCGGGTATTGCAAGAACGCCCACGTGGACGTACCCAGTGCCGACACCCCAGCTACGTTTATTGGA
>NW_016167695.1:0-8187 GCF_001687245.7 Rhagoletis zephyria
CAAGTCAAACTAAGGGGGCAGGTAACTGTCGAAATCCGACCATTTTTTTTTCAAGTTTTTAACAGTATTTGAGAGGCTTTCTAACCCAACCCAGCACGTCGTTTAAGGTAAAAAGTTATTAAATTTTTTTATCTTTGAAGGCCCTTGGGGAATTTTGCCAGTACGTGGAATTGACCCGATCCAGTTTGTTAATAAATCTCGATCACTTGATTCATATCGATAATTTTATGAATTACAAAAAAACACTAAAATCCGATAACTCAACAAAACTCGATAACTCGACTAATTGCGATAATTGTCGATATCCGCGCATTTCAAGGCCTCAATAAATTTCGAATACTTTAAAATGTATATATCTCGATGTAAATCGATAACTAGATAAACTTTGTATACCTCTATAAATTTCGATAACTCGCCACAGAGCCGCCTAAGTGGGCAAAAATCGAAAAATTCGTTATCTGCAATGTGAACTTTTTTGGTATTTTTGTAAAGACAATTTATCCACTAAAAAGGATTAAATAGATATTTCCCTAAATAATTAATTATATGCCGCCAGGAAGCCACAAAAAAAAAATGTCAAAAATATATTCTTTGAAATAAAATTTTGGTTTGGCGTTTCTTGTTTCCATATAGATAGTAGAGAATTACAGGAATTAAAATTTTGGAATAAAATTAAACACAGGGAGCCCTTGCGGTGTTTCAAAAAAACAGTTTTTTAAAGACAATTTCAAAAAATGCTAAATTCTAATGGAAAGAATAAAAAATATATGTAAAAATAGGTTATTTCTTATTATTTTATTAAATAGTACGGATTTCTAGCTTTCAAAATAAGAAATAAAAACCTGCTAATTTTTTGCACTTTCTGAATTATTGCGTTTTTCGCAAATGCATAAAATAATTTTTTCATTTTTTGTCAGTGCCTTGAGATCTGCACGATTTGTTCCATTTTCAAAAATGAAGTATCAGCTTAAAAAGCTTGAGCTGTGGACAATAAAAGGTTTCTTTTTTTGTAAGAGTTGCCACCTGGTAAAAAATTAGATTGTTAAAAATTTAATTAAAAGTTTTTTATAAGTTAAATGAATTGTTAAGAGAAATGTGTATTAGATACATGTAGAGAGTTGCCACCTGTTTAGAAAATCAAATTCAACTTGAATTAAAGGAATTAAAAAAAGGTAAAAAAAGTAATTGAAATAGATAGGCATCATCATAAGGGAGTCAGATGAAAGAGGTTTAAGAAGGTTTTAGCTTAAAAATATTACGAACAGGGTTGCCACGTGTTTGCAAAGTCGAATTTAGTTAAACCAAAATAATAATTGCGTGAAACCATAGGATTACGCCATCGTATTTGTTGTTTTATTACAAATACATACATTGTCAATCAGTAATTTGTTCTGATTACATTCCTTTTCAATTACTGGACTCTTAAATTAACTCAGGAATGTTTTTACTCTCCAGTTATTTCTTGCTAAATATGTTAAATTTTCTCATTTGTCTGATACTCATATTGATATACATACTTCAGTTACCTTATGCCCTTAATTAAAGTGAATTCGATTTTTAAACATGTGGTAACCCTTATACGTGTCATTTAGAGGGAAAGTTTTTCAAAACTAGTTCAATTGATAGCCATATTGTAATATCTAATTCATTTAACTTATTAAATAATTCTAATAAATTTAATAACAGGTGGCAACCCTTTTCAAAAATAAAAAACTTCATTGCACATCTACAGGCCAAGCCCTGCCATTTGACACATCACTTTTGAAAATAGAACGAACTATATGTTCATACCTATGCAAATGCCAAAAGAATCCAAATTTTCAATTTCAAACAAACTTCGATAATTCGTTGCGCTCTGTTAACAATGATAAAATTCGGAAAGCAGTGAGAAGTCTATAAACTTATATACATAACTTTGAAATTTCGAAAACCCCGATTAGATAAATCGAAAAATTTCAGTAAACACTAACTTCATTAGTTGAAGGAACTCGAAATAATGATATTTCAATAAATATCGATAACTTGATAAATTTTTTTAGCTCGATAACTATACGTAAATTTCGGCAACTAAGTTTCTGTAATTCGATACGTTTCGATAACTCAAAAAACACGGCTAACTGGACAAATTTCAGTAACTATAAACTTCGATAATTTGATAAATTTCGGTAATTTGATAACTTTCGATAACAATTTTTTTTTTATGATTGAATTTATTTCGATTCCTATCGAAAAATTTTAATGAATTTTCTTACGATTTCAGTTAGCCCAATTCCTATGTATTACTCATTGTTTTCATTTTCATTTTCATCTTTATCTTTAATTTTGCCTTCAATTTTTTGGAATAATGAGAAAAAATAATTTTGCGATACATTCCGCAGTGTTTTGCTGAATGTAGAACATTATTTTTAAATTCATCTAAGCAGCATTTTTAGCTTTAAAATCATGTAGTCTTCACTATCTATCCCCTTTTTGGTTGGCTTCTTGGTATTATTTAATTTTAAATTATTTTTGTAGAATTATAAAATAATTAAGTGCAAATTGAATTTGAATGCTCCCTTGCGTAACGAATTGTTTGCCATGAGCCATACCTCAACCCAACACCATCTGGGTCTCTTTGAACGCTTAAAATGCACACCACTAAATGAAGTGTAAAATTTCATAATTTAATAATTTAGTATGTCGACAGTTGCGGTAAAGCAACACAAGAGCAATAAGCCACAGGTGTAATTGTTCTGGTCTAAACGGTTGAATAGAAACTGTAGATTTATGTTGAGTTGTAATTAAATAATAATTATGTCGACATTTAAGGCGAGCTGCAATTCCATTTACAGAAAAGTAGAAAAAGAGGAGTGAGAGAGAGGACTAAGTATGCAATGTTTGAATGATTACACTATACTCCTAGACGAGGCTACAAAAATGAAGTCGATTTTTGCTATTGTAAATAAAAGCACTTTAATATTTTTATATTTTTTTATACATTTCAGCAGAAAGGTTGTATTGCCAAGGCTGAAGCTCGCTGTGTGGCAATAAAGTAAAGCGTCGTGATTCACCTGCGTACGCTTACATCCGGCACGACCTAACTTTTGCACCACGTCCACAACAAAAAAAATGGTACCCTTTTCATATGACCGTGGTTTTCCACCACCTCCACTGTGCTGGTCCTGAGTCACATCTTCGTTTCTGAATCTATATCAGTACCCCCGATGTACCTATCCCTTTTCCATTCGTACGAACTCGCCCCGTTTGTTGTCCTTACCTATGTTACCACCATAGGTTCGGCCTATCTGCCCCTCCCATCCGTAGCTGAACATAGCCCTGGTTGATCAACCCCAAAACCGAATATATACCAACACCTCACGTTACCTCATCGTCCGAGCATCATCCGAGTCCCCCTCCGGATAAAAATCTAGTTTTATGCTCATCATGCGGAGGTCAATCCAAAAATGGGAATTTGTGAAGTTGGATGTGCTCCTCACTTTCATACATTTGCGATGTGTCCAGAAAGTATTATAACTCAGCCCTACAGAGTCGCATTCTTCCCATGGTCGCATTTACCGCAGAAATGCTGAAACTATGTTGCCGGAAATTAAAATAATCTTTCTCAAATTGTCAAATTGTTTGTCGAGATCTGTGGTAACAGCATATTATATTATATAAGCATACTCATACGCACTGTTGTAAATAAATATACATATACTACTATGTGACCTGGTCTACGGAAAGGGGGCTTAGGTGTCAAAAAATCAATTTTCACTTTTTGGTTGATTCGGATGGAAGATGAGATGCTTTTCACTTTTAACAGCTTTTTCACAGAAAACTAGTTTTCACACGTAAGCTCCCTTTTCGTAGACCAGGTATATTTATTTCCAACAGTGCGTATGAGTAATATTGCCGAGTTAATGTTTTTCTAATTAATATCAACTGAATATATTTCAGTCATGCTACTTTTTATTAAAATGCAAATAAAATAAAAGAAAAAAATAGCTTAAAAAAATGTTCACGTTCATTAACATGTGCTATTGCACATGTTGCTGCTATACTCTTTCAAAAAGCTGATATACTTTATACAAGCGTTTTTATGAACTAAGCACAGTTAAAAATTTATGAAAGGAAGATGAAATGTATAAAATTATTTATGTGCTAAGCTTTATGGTCAAAAGCTGTTAATAAAAAATATAAATAAACATGAAATAGCGTATAAAAAAATGAATTGCTGTCTTTTTTGTTTGTTCTACCGTGCCTAAGTGAACGAGTGATTTGCCGCTTTAATAAAAATTCCTGATTGTTGAGAAATGAAATGTTTATGTTTGGCATAATGTTAACGTGGATATTCAATTAAATTGAAAATTATTCAAAAAAAAAAAAAAATGAGAAATACAATTAGGTTGTTAAAAATAGTACATAAAAAAAAACAGCTAGAAAGCTTTGTCGGACGTGGCGTTGCGTTATTAAAAAATATAATAGGTGAATCACTGGCATCAGTTAGGATATTATGTTTTTATGTATATATATAACATGAACATGTGCATGCATGTAAATGAAATATACAAAAAAAAATATCAAGCCATGTTAGTCATTTGTTGATTTTTTACGTGGAAGAAGAAAGCTGGCGGCTGGATAAGGAAAAACGAAATCTATTAAGGTGAACATGTGTTTTTTGTTTCTTTTAAATTAGGGCTGCGCGATTAATTGATTATTCAAAATTTTAATTAATCATAAAGTAGATAACTTAATTATTCGATTAATTGGAAACTATTAATTACCCAAAAGTTCAGTTACTCGAGTAATCAAGATTTTGACTAACCAAAAACAAAAATATTTGAGTAATTTGCTTTATGGTTAATCAAAATTATGAGTAAAATGAGTAATGAACATTTCAAAGTACTCTATACATATAAAGTGGTTGAAGTTACTTAATACTTTGAAAACGACGTTTCTGTTTAAATAAATATAAATATTAAATATTTTAATTAAAACCTATACATAGACGCAGGGCCGGCCGCAGGATTTCTCTTTGTGGGAGGTTTTATGTAAAATCATTCGTAACAACCAATTATATCATTATTTTTTTTTTATTTATTTAGAGTATTCAGCATATTGTATTTAATTATGGATATAATTTAGCAAACCTCAAGAAAAGTTACATGCCATTCACCGAGGTATAGATAAAAATTCGTTTAATACTGAGTCCACATTAACATCCAGATTGCAATTAATATTGAGAAAAGCTAGCCCATTGTTTGCTCGTTCTCTGCCCATGCCCGCATATTAGCCTGCGCCTTAGTTATTTGGAAAAAATTTTTTGTTAAGCCAGAAAGCAAGACTCTCCCAATAAATGTTCTTTGGGTCATAAAAATGTGTCCTGCGAAAAATTTTTAAAATCGGACAACAGAAAGACGAGCCTTGAGAGGCCCTAAAGTTCAGAAAATGCATGCAATTTTTCATTAAGTGGTCAAAATTGCCTATAAGTCAGTGGGAAATGTAGTTAAATATGGCTAACCTATATTTAAACCTCCCCGAATTTTAAAGTTATTGACGTTTTTTCCGCGTAAAATTAAACTTTTCTAAGAATTCAGAAGTTAAATTTCAGCCAATTAAATTTAGATCAAAGTGGTACGAAGACCAAAATGTAGTAGTGAACTTTTGACACTTACATCATGGATCCACAGTCTCGCCCCTAAATTTCATACCGGATTTTAGAATTTTATTTATTTTGCAATTTTCGTAAAAAACGCTTGTATACAAATTTGTAGAGAATTTTATTACCCACGTTTTTTTATATACGCACTTTTTTAAAAAATAATTTTTTATTGCAAATAATTAGCAAAAACTGCGAAAAATTTTTGCATTGCCTCGGTTTTCGCCATTTTCCAACAATTTCGGATAAAAATGCGTAGTATATTCAAGAATCCGTAAGCATTAAGTTTCCATCAGCTCCAGATTTTGAAAAAAGCGAGGTCAAAGTGTCAAAAAAAAAACGCGGTTTGGCAATATTTTAGAAGCTCTAGGAAAGAAACAAAAGGTGAGAGAACCTTCCTGGCTAATTTAAAACTAGATCTATCGACTCTATCTCTGAAAAAGAGATCTTAAATAGTTGGGATCTGAAAATGTTTTTTACCATTATTATCTTAAACTAAATGATGACAAATTTGTATGCATATTTCCCTCCACAGGGAAATTTAAATAGGTCTACCGCAGCTGTCGACTAGATGATAGCGAAGAAAGTGTCCAGAATTTGTTTTGCGAATGTCTCGGCCTTTCGAATATTAGACATAAAACATTAGAAAAATACCTGATAGCACAACTTACCTACTAGCGTGGGCCGAAAATCCACTTTTTTTAACCGACTTCCAAAAAAGGAGGAGGCTATCAGTTCGTTGGATTTTTTTTTGTATGTATATTACCGCATATCTTTGGACCACGTCAAACCAATTTCGATAATTCATTTTGCATCGCAAAGTTAGTGTCTCAGAGGTAGTCCCATACTAATCTGGTTTAGATACGATCATTGGATCATGAAATATACATAGATATATATTTATATTTTTAAGTCGGTGTTTTTTTTGCTAAAAATTACTTGTTTATAATTTTGATTGGTAATAGCAAAAATATGGTTCATTATACTTTAAAAAAATCTGTGTGAAATGTGAACATTTTTAGTCAATATCCTAAGCTCGCCCAAGTCCATCGAAGTTCAAGAACTAAAAAATTTGTTTCGTAGCTAACTTCGATTCTCTACAAAAAGGTCCATATACCAAATTATGTAGGACTACTAGTACTTTCGCATATTATTGTAATTTTAGTAAAAAAATGTATTAATTAATTTATTTATTAATTTTTATTTTTTGAGCATATTGAACTTTGAGGGACTTGGGCGAGCCTAGGATATTGACGAAAAAAATCAAAATTTAACACAGATTTTTTCTAAAGCATAATGAACCATGTTTTTGCTATTACCAATCAAAATTCTAAAAAAGCGGATTTTCGGACCACGCTATTACCTTCCTATCGGGAGTTATCTACCATAAACGAGATCGGCAGATAAATTAGAGACTCGAAACAGTTCGACCTAGAAACATAGGATGTGCACAGACAAAATATCCCCAGCGATAAGTATATCAAAATGACGCAATCTCGCCGTACTTGTGACCTAAACAGCGACTGGGAAGCACTGTAACCAACGAACCTACCTTCGACTATATGCCGATATGTGGAACTGAAAGTTATTTCTGGCCCAGAGTTGACCGGAGGCGACCAGGGGATTTTCTTGAGCTCACAAGGCCACAACTATGAATTCTGAATGGTATATTGACAGAACACTGTTCAATTGGTATTCATATGGTAAGACTAAATATTACACCAGTTCACTACTATTGCAGCTGCTTAGAGTACAATGAGGTGGAATCATTTCTGCACTTACTCTTAAGCTGCGCGGCTTTTACAATGCTACGGTCGAAACTCCTTGGCTCGCACTTTCTAATCAGCCTCGAAGGGCACACATCGTTTCTCGCTTTAGCTCAGCAGAAATCGTTCATAGCGGTATCAGAGAGAACTGATGTCTAAGCATCCCTTTTTAGTGATCTAACCGAGGCCGATCTGTACCAACCTTTTATTATTCTTTTTGAATTACTTTCAAATTGTGAGTTATTTAAAAGAAATAAATTTTCTTTATATCTAAGTTGTAAAGTCCCCTGTAAAATCGGATGTATGCAAGTAAGAGGCCACCGTTCCAAAACTCAACGCTAAGCAACAACAAAACGAGAGTGAACTGCATTTTACCAGAAAAAGTAATGGCTAATTTCATGTTGATTGAATCGATAATTCTAACATCCCTTCCCATAGATGAGGGAAACCGAAGAACTGTAGTCATATTTTTTTGTTGATATCCCCAAAGAGATAGATTTATTTATTTACCGCCCTGAATGACGCCCTCTTTATCAAACGATTTAGCTAAACCAATTTTTTTAGCTATATTTTTCTTACCCCTACAGTTTGCCTGCTAAAAGGCAACAAATGCTATTGAATTAATAAATAACACTGGTCTACAAGGGTTTTGCGAATAAGACGGGACCTGGTGTTTCCGAACGGATTTTTCGTGCTGAACACGAATCTGGGGTCCAAAACTTCCCATCACGTCACGTTTTCGAGAAAAAAGGGGTTGAAACCCCTAAAAACAGCGTTTTTGGC
>NW_016167695.1:8672-20874 GCF_001687245.7 Rhagoletis zephyria
AATTTTTCGAAAATGGCCAAAAACGCTGTTTTTAGGGGTTTCAACCCCTTTTTTCTCGAAAACGTGACGTGATGGGACATTTTTGACCCCGGATTCGTGTTCAGCACGAAAAATCCGTTCAGAAACACCAGGTCCCGTCTTATTCGCAGAAAAAAAGTTGAAATTTGTAGACCAGTGTAATCAAGCAAATTTCATCGCCACATAAAACATGCACGACAGCAAAAGTGCGAAGAACAAAAAAAAAAAAAACGCGAACAATAGGAAAAAACGCTCTATTGAATGAAGGTGAACAGTAAAATGAGAACGCATGGGAAAAATTGCAAAAGCTTAGATGAGCAAAACAGAAAATTAATTAAGTACAATAAAAATATGCCATAAGTACACAGCAAATTAAAACGAGCAATGAAAAGCAATTAAATTTTATACCAGTTTTCAACGGCAGCCTACTTTTAATTGACAGTAATTAAGTTTGCTCAACACGCATGAAAGCGCAAAAGCATAACAACAATAAAAGAAGATGACTGATTACAAGTTGAGGTGTTGTTGAGGTGAGAGAGTAAACTTTTAGAGGTGTGTAGGAGTGTTGGAGTGTATGTATGTATATACGCATGCCGCCAGTGATGCCGTACGTGCCTGCTAGACCTTTATGAAATTGTATAGAATCGTATTGTTCCCTAATGCGTTCAGCACTCCTCCTTCGCGCTCCTTTGACCTAAACTTTAATTAGTTTAAGCCGTGGATTCAAGGTTAATTGCAGAAATTAAGTTCAAGATAATAGTATTTTTAAATGTCAGCGTAGTTGTGCACAGAGCAATGTTTTACTAGAAGTTCGATTTTTATACAATTTTGTGCCATTTTCTCAAGTACCTTTTAAAATTTATCTGGCGTTCAAATTTTTTTTACAAAGTTGTTATAAATTCTTCGGAGGAATGGATCTAACCGCACAAAAAATTTACGGCTCTTTACGACGGAAGACCTCTAATAGGATACAGGTAAGCTCAAAAATAGTAAGTCGTTACGCCCAGTAAAGGTATAAACCAATTAAACCTCATTATCCACTTATTGACACTCCCAGCAAGAAGAAGAAACCAATAATGGTTAGAAGCATACAATGTCAAACCAGCAGCAAATAAAACTAAGGTCCTATTAGTTACAAATAAGAATATACATGTGCCGAAGAAATGACCAATGAGAAGGGTAGTAACCCATCTGTGCGTGAGGCTTGAACGGATAGAACTTCACAGAAAATTAATATCCATAGCCGTACGAGTCTTCTCTGCTAAGCGAAGAAATGTTTCTGGTATCACCGATATGAAGATATGACATGGTTAAAAGTCAAACAGATAAGGGAATCAAGCTTCATTCGCTCGCTCAGTGACACGAACAGTGGAATACAAAAATATGTACGGCTAGACCAATGTCAAGATTTGAAGTGCGGTGGCAGCATAAAGCTTGGCACCTACTATCCGATCAAGAGTACTTCAGAAAAATATATTAAGACCACAGGACTAAGAAGAAGATGGATGCGAAGATATGTAAATATGAAGTCATATACGAATACAAACGAAGATTAATATAAATACGAAGTGGAAAGCGAAAGCGAACACGAAAACGAACATTAATACAAATATGAAGACTATGGGGAAAACAGAGCTGAAATTGATAAGGAGACGGTGCGGAAGACGAGTGCGAAAACATTTACTATTTAAAACGAATACAACCAAAGACAAATACAAAGACTAAGATGAATACGAATAAATAGTTCGTCTAATAGGAGGCTAATACAAAAGCATATATGAAGACGAGTACAAGCAAAGCTGACTACTAAAGGTGTTCCTACACGATATGTATTTGCATGTGTACATGCCACTTTTTACATACGTAAATGCCAACATATCGTGTAAAGGCAAATTAGATTTGTTTTTGTACAAAGCAGATGCTTCTATTATTATCTGACACACAGATAGAATTATCTAAGTTTAGTTTATTTTGTTTTCAAAGAACGTGTTTTTATATAGTTAAATGATGACTGTGAATTTGACACCCATACGCAATTACATATGTATTGAAAAAGTCGCATTTACAGATGCAAATACATATCGTGTAATAATTAGTACCTTATGACGTATATGAAAATTAATACGAAGACGATTGGGAAGACGAAGACTAAGGCTAATACGAATTCGAAGACGAATATGACGGTTTAAACAAAGAAGAGTACGAGTACGAGTACGAAGATAAATACGAAGAAGATGACGTTTACGACGATGCGGAGAAAATTGAAGACGAAGGCGATTACGAATATGAATAAAAGGATACAAATAAAATTTTATACGAGGAAGAAGATTACTAAAAAGACAAGTTGAATATGCAATTTCAAAAAGGGCACATGTGTGAGAATTAAAAGTATTTAGTAGGAATAAATTTCTTTAAAAAAATGTGTGTACATTGGGGTGGTAAAAATATACAGGGTAATCAACGTTTTAGAATTTGCTTACAGCCACCCTCAGAATATTAGAAAATGGAAATTTTATTTATTCTGGAATCAACGATTTGAAGTTTTCCATACATTTTATGTTGGAGAAAAACATACGAATGTAAATTTTTTCGTAGAAAGGCTGTAGTAAAAAATTTTTTTGATCGAATAAAATATTTTCCTTCAGAGATTTTCAAATAATAGGATTATGATGCAAATGTAATACATTTTTTCAATGCGTGTGTGATGTGATTACGAACATATAAAATAAAAATAAAAATAAATTTTTTATATGGAAAAAATGCGTAGGACAGTAAGCAAAAAAAAAAATCACAAAAATCAACGCGATTTTTCAGAGATCTGAAATTTCCACACTGTTATACTAAAATTTAATGGGCTAAAAAACTGCATACCTGAATTCTTTTTAGAAATTCGTATTAAAAAGTTCGCGATTTTACTGAAACTTTGCAGATTTTTCTTAATTTTTGTACAGAGTATTATTTTTGGTTTTAGATAGAGTTTGCTAAAATATAAGCCATGTTTCAATACAAAATTAACAAACAATTTTTTGCATGTAAAACATTGCGAATGTTAACAAAAACGAGCCATACGCTCAATTTTTGAAGTAACTGTATATTGAAAACTTTAAACCCACGGCGACAGGGTTAAATATTAACCGATTTCAAAATGAAAAGTACGGATCCCCTTATGTTTCATATTCTCCAGCTGAAAAAAAAAATATTTTGGACTAGTCCAATATAGTACGTACATATGTACATATCGGCTTGTTCGCGAAAGTTATTATACATCAGAGAGCACTCATTATTTTTGGCATTATGGCAATATATCCCTTAAGTTCCTTCCGACATTTATTTTATTTTACGTTGCCTTTTGAGCAATTTATAGGAAGATAAATGACAATGCTTTTCTATTTTCGTGGCTTTTACCTCTTTGCTTCGATTTATAATTTTCTTGTTTTTCTCCGCTTCACTTTCCAAGATCATTTTAAAAATATCCAGTCGTAAATGAAATACTTCAATTGTCTAATATAAAGCTTTAACTTTCAGTAGGGGAGATTGGGGTCTTCTGCACTAAACTCCAAAGAATGTGAGTCGTAAAATATTGCGTTAATCTGCTATTTGCAGGCATGCATTCGTTCGCTTTTGAGTTACTAATTTATGACTGACATCTGATTTCGAATGTCTGCTAAAGTAACACTCTTTTATTGACAGGCGCTGACATTTTGCGGAAATTTTATTACTTCTTACAAAGTTACTCAAGCATTTAAAGAATTTTAATGTGTGTTTTGGGAAACAAATTTAAATGTTATAAAATAACTGTGCCATGAAAGAGTAGAGGACTTTTTGAAAGTTTGATTGAATACAATTTTATTTATAACCCTGTGTATTACTTACGTATACAATAAATAACTTATTACATTACTTTGCACAAGTACATATTTAAATACTTCCTGTGCATTGTTGGTTACACGTTTGCCGCATTATAATCCTTGCATGGTTTCATTTGCTTTCTTTTGCGCTNTTTTTTTAATTTGTGTCTGTCTGTCTGTACGTTTGTAAGCGCATCAATGGAAAACTAATACGCGGTTATCACCGATGTGTTGCTAGGGGTCTAACTTAAAATATAGAAAGAAAAAGATTAGAGAGTGGCCACCTGTTTGAAAATTGCATTTTAAGTAAATTGATAAAATAAAGTAAATATTGCAATGTGACTGCCAAAAGAAATGGGTTTAAGAAGGCTTGTAGCCGAAAATATTTTTGTTGAAGGTTGCCACCTGTTTAATTCGATTTGATTGATAATATAAATTGAATATTGCAAAATGGGTTTCAAACCGAAAACGTTTAGGAAAGTTAACTGCCGAAAATATATCTGAGTAGGATTGCCACCTGTTTGAAAATTTTAATTCAATTAAATTGTTAAAATAAATGAAATATTACAAAACGTGTGTTAAACAGCACAAAAATATGTACGTTTAAAGCGTAGTGAAACACGTCGGGTATTTGCTAGCTTTTTAATGAAGATCGAGTCCTTTTGATTATATGCAGTTTTGCTTTTCTGTAAGCATGCAAAAGGTTGTATTTATTCGAAAATTTACAAACTACTTGAAGAAAATTGTTATAAGAAGTTTTCTTTCTCTCCTGTAAAATTTGTAAAAAATGGACTTAGCAACTTTTCACTCTAAGCTAGTGATATGGTGGCTATGAGAAAACAGTCACAAATTCCAGTGGGTGGAATGGACTATTTTTGATTTGGATGAATTTTGGTCACACATTTTTTCAACAATTAATGAAATGTAGTCATTGAAAAAGAAGTTACTACTGAAATAGAGATAATTAGGGCATTTTAATATTTACGTCGTTTTCCTCTTTCACTTAGATTGGCCGATGATTTTTTTTTTTTTTAATTTATGCATAATTCAAAATTTTAATATTTCCGAAGTGCAACTTTGGAATATCTTCAAAAATTGTACAGTTAGAGAACTATTTCTTGTTTCCGTTTAAAGGCGATTTCCGGGGTTATAAGAAAATATTTCAGAAAGCTCGAAAATTCGAAAAATACAAAACGTACAGAATTTTATAATAATTTTTGGCTTACTTTTTTTATTCCATAAATCCAACTGATTTAAAAGATCCTGAAATTTTCAAGATTTTTTTTTTTAAAACATGAACGTGGAAAAAAGTTTTTTTGCCAACCTTATATAAAGTTATGGTAAACAATCTTTATTTAGTTCAAGTTCTTTTTTTTAATTTAAAGGTTACAATACACATATATTTGTTTAAAACAATATCATATCTTAAAAACACCCTTTTGAAAATTTCAGCATCTTTTAAGACCAGTAAAAGATTTTGTATGAATAGAAAAATTGGGCTAAAACTATTTGCAAGTTTTTGCCTTAACGATTTTTTAAATTTCAAAGTCCTGTGATATATATTTATTTAACATAGCGAAAAATATTATATTTATTAAAAAACACTATTTTTTATGGTAAATTAAATAATAAGTTAATAAATTTCTTGTGACTTTGGTTGCTTTTGTTTTGTATAAAACTGCCAATTTCGTACAAAGTTATAATGATTTTTTCTTATTCAAGTATCACTTTATTAGGCTAAACCATTCAAATATATATAAAAATTAAATATTCAAAAAGTTTTATTTTTTCCGCCGAAATACCATTATGCGCCACATATCGTATATGGCCGTACTCGTACATAATCGTACATGGCGTATGAGTAATATTTTCCATATTAAAATTTGAATTTTTGTTCATTCACGACGCAAACTTAAAATGAAAATATTTTGGGGAAAATTACCTGATCTAGAAAAACGGTAGATCCGTAATCTATCACTAAAATTGACGTGTCTCGCGTTTTTTGCGTCGTTTCAGCGTTATTTCATAGCTGGCAGATACTTAAACTTTGAAATTGTTTGAAAATCATGTTCCGCCTCTTTCTAGAAAATATCATATTATTTGAATTGCAAAAGTAGTTACAAACGTTGAAAGATGATTTATTTTAGAACGAATTTCCGTCATCCTTGCCATATCTGGTTTAATTAGCGAGCCCAAAACTGCCTTGTACGAAGTCTCATTTAACTCGTTCAATGGCTTAAAATTTTTTGGTCACTTTTGATGAGCTGCTGGCTCAGTGCATTGGTTGATTTGTCATGGACTGACCTTATTTCATTTAAAAAAAATTTAAATACTTGCTCATAAATATTAGGATTAATATTTACATATTATATAAAAAAAAATCCGCATCTTTTTTAAAGTGTATCTATTAAATTGAATTAAATTATGAAATTACATAACTGTAAAAATATATGTATTCCTTTAATAAATATCTATGTACATATTTACACATATTTCATAAGCTGATGCGGTTAGTCAATGGTATTTGTATTGTAATATAAGCACATGCATACTTACCTGTATAAAAGTATGAAAATGAATTTGATATTTTACGCGTATTGTTTAATTTTGCGGATTTTTTTTTTTAGAATAGAAAAATATAATGAAAATCTACCTCTTGGCATATTTCAAATATGCTGCACAAGTAGCTTAGATAACAAAAAAAGGATAAATAAAATAGCTCCACAAAAATAGAAAAATAAAGTGCTAAAATCTAATTCACACCAGCTGCCGAAGCCATATTTATTGCGAGGGTAGATCTGCTACTGTACTTAATTGCATTAAATTGAAATATAAGCTTTTTGAAATTATAAAAATTGTATTTGCTCTGCTTTCCCCACATTTACCCTACGAAATGTGACCCACATTTATTCTATTTTTAAGCAGAACGCCGCTTTCGTGCGCAGCTCCCGCTGCATTGTGCCGCTGACTGCTTGCGCTGCATTTTCACTAAGTTGCAATGTAGCACAAATGCGATAAAGGTCACGCCAGCGCATAAAATGCATGCGGTGTAGTATTTATATGTATACATGTATGTATGTATGTATGAATGCATGTGTGAATGCAAGCGTGTGAATAAAGTCAAATGCTTTTATTTATTTCGTTTTATTTTCACTCGTTTGCTATATAATTTTCCCATGCAATTTTTAAAAGCGGAAAGCTGCTTTAGTTACAGTTATATAAAATATTGCTCGTAAGTTGGAAAGAGAATTGCTATTTACAGTTTTGCGGACTTTTGGGGTGTGAGAGGGGGAGAGAGGGCTCGGGTGGGAGAAATTTTTTGATAAAATGTTATTTACGCATTAAAACTAATGCACTTCTGTGATTGCATGCGTTGTTTGCATTGAGTGGTCCCAGTAGGACGATGGAGAGTCAGTGTAGTTAAACTAACTTTTTATGTACATAAAGTTTAATAAAATATACATATATGTAACTTAAATGCGAAATTTTTGCTGTTTTCTGTAGGTTTTAACACTGAGGTACTGAAACAAATATAAAGTCAATATAAGCACCAAAAATAAATAAGCATTTAGCCGCCTGTAATAGAAAATTCTTATGAGGCAGAGTTGACTCTTTTCGGGTTTAGACTGCCACGTTTGAAAACAAACATTTGACCATAGTCTAAATTGTTGAGTCGCTAAAGTCTCTGTTAAAAAATGCTGCAATTGATTTAAGATTAATATTATAAATCGTCTGGTTTTTTGGCTTCTTTTAATATCACAAATAAAATATGCATACAGTCAGCGTGAAAAATATGAATACCCTGACGTTTTGACGATTTTATTTATTTATATCTCCCATACCAAAATTATCTTATTTTTTTAAATATAGTTCATTCAAGAGCAAAAACCAGCAGACTAAATTTTTTCAATTACATACATATAGGTTCTTTTCAATTCGAATTCTAAGAAAAATTTTGAGTATGCAGTCTTTTATCCCATTAATATTTAGTGTGATAAGGAGGAAGTTTCAAGTCTCTCAAAATTACCGTTGGGTTTTGAGAATTTTTTTTTGTCAAGGGTGTTGCGCACTTTCTTCCGTACAACGCATGAACAAAATCTATTTTTATATGGACAAAAAATGCGCAGCACCCTCGACAAAAAAAATTTAAAAATCAACGGTAATTTTTAGAAACTTAAAAATTGCACTTCGTCATACTAAAACTTTATGGGGTTCCAAAACTGCATACTCACAATTTTTCTAAGAAATCGAATTGAATCGTTTAAAATTTTGATGAAAATTTGTTGGTATTTCTTGAATTTTCCGGAAAAAATTAACTATATTTTTATAAAAAAATAAGAAAAATTTTGCTAGGGAAAATTTATGCATGCATGTATTCATATTTTTTTACGCTGACTGTATCTTCAAATCCATGTACTTCCTAAAATCGCTCAAATCTGAAAAGGCTTCAAAAGCTCACAATCACGTTCAGGGATCACTGGTTTTGTAAAACATTAAAAACTACAAAGAATTTAGAAACGTAAGCCATTTCAATTCTCGCTGAAACAATTTTTGCCCCTCCGATTATACAAACATACTACATAGCTAAATCATGAAGATTTGAATCAAGCTTTATTTACTTTTAACACTTTTATTGAGCTTTGTTTGTTAGGAAAAATTATTTATTTTGCTATATTTAAATTAATTTCGTACATGCCCAGTATACGTGTGTATGTATGGCGATTAATGCTGAAGGGTTTAGTGTGTAATTTTAAGCACTGCCGAAAGTGTTTGCTAACTTAAGCAAATAAACTCATAAATTGAAGCTACAAAAAAAAAAACGAGGAAATGCACATTTGGAAAGAAATACAAAACAATGAGAAAATAGCAATTTGTTTTTAATATGTATGTACATATTTCAAATATAAACTGAAATTGAAAATGTTGAGCTGAAAATGAAAAGCAATGATGCGCGTACATACAAACACACGTGAAGAAAATCTGGTAAGCAGATGGTCTGTAGCATCGGCAATGGAAGCATAAATAATTCGCAGTGTATATGTAGTAATTTTACGAGATAAGCTCTACAGAGCGCGTAAACAAGCAAGTCGGAAAATATTTATGTGCGTGCATGTAGTCGCACACCTGGTCGCATGTACTAACCCCCAATTATTTATATACGAAAATAATTAACCTTTGAGCTATTTATAATTAAAATTCGTTATTAATGGAAACATACAGTCGCTGGCGTAATAAAAGCAACAAGCTAATTATTTTAATAACATTCTCATTGATGTTCATAATATGTAGCTGACTTACTGCTTCTGTACTCATATAAAAAATATATGTAAGTACATATTTGGGTTAGAATTCCTCTTAAGAAAGCGCTCTTGAGTATGGTATCATTGTTAGTGGACCTAGCTTGATAAAAGCAAACAATAATAAGCAAGTAAAAGTTTTATGCCAATAAGCTGGAGTCGGGTTTTCAAGGGCATTAAGAAGATTACCGTAGTTATAATTGGAATCCTGAAGAAGAACGCCCTATCTCAGAATTTGTTTGAAAAACGCCCTTCCTCAGGATTTGGTTCAAAAACGCCTTACATCAACTGAAAATGTATGGAGAATATGTTGATATATCGCGTTTTTGAATCGGCAGCTTAGATAGGGCATTTTTGAACCGAATTCAGAAATAAAGCGCTCTTTAAACAAATTCTGAAATAGGGCGTTCTTAAAAAAATTTCCTGGGATAGGGCGTTTTCGAAACGGCTGCCGAGATAGGTCGGGCTTCCTCTCAGCAGGCGACTTAGTGATATTTTGGGGTTTTTCGAGATTTTTAAAAATCGTTTGGGATTATTTTTGGGGTTGGACAGGGCTATTTACAATTTTTTGTATTTTATTTTTCGAGAATTTTCTGAACTCCGTAAAGAGAGAAGATCGACCTATCTCTGCAGCCAGTTCGAAAACGCCCTATCTCAAAAAACTTTTCAGGAACGCCCTATTTCAGAATTTTTGTTAAAAAACACCAACTTCAAAATGTATTGAAAATGTGCTGATATAGGGCGTTTTTGAATCGGCATTTTGAAGCGAATTCTGAAATAGGGCGTTCTTGAAAAGTTTTTTGAGATAGGGCGTTTTCGAACTGGCTGACGAGATAGGGCGATCTTCCACACAGCAGTCGATGTGTAAAAATGAAAATTTTGGGAAATCAAGTTTAATTTTTTTTTACGAGACTCAACTCTACATTCATGTAATTGACATACGCATGGTATTCTGGGTTTCGGTATAATATAGAACATCCAAAGGTCAATCAAGTCAACTCAATAATTCTAAATTGGTAAGGGAGACGATATGTAAAAAAGCATACGCATTTTTTAAATTTGTTCTTTGATGTTTACTTCGTGTATACATACATACATACATACGTACTTAGGTTTTTCTTTTAGCTTTGTTTATCTTTATGCTAGTTCTTGCTAAAGCCTAAATTCTTTACTCTGCTAAACTGAAGCTTTGCTGCTGAGATCTTGCATGTACATATATGGGGTGCTCCATACCAAAACGGACGGGGTTCACACTTCATGTGTTTGATTTGTTTCAAATTTTTAGGATTGATGCATAATCATAAATAATAAATAAATATGAAATTTGAGCACAAAAACAAAAACAAATCGATTTAATAGTTTTCCAAATATCTCGAGAACGAGGCAAGGAACAAATTTGAAAAAGTCACACATACTCACATTCAACATTCTCTATGAAAGGAAATATTTTTACAATTTTTTTTTCTTGAAAAATTTTTCACATACAAATTTTTTGATAAAAAAACTTGTTTTTGAAAATATACCATCTCAAAATAAAATAAAAAAAAAAAACCCACAATGATAGCTCTGAGTATTGCGCAATATTTAAGTATAGTTAAGGGGTGCACTCTACAATAATTGAGTTATGAAGTTTTTTTTACACCGAAGTTGAGTAAAATGAGTAAATTACAAAATTAATTTTTTTTGGAGTATGCAGTTTTGTTGCTCATTAAATTTTAGTATAACAAAGTGCAAGTTTTAACCGATTGCAAAACCGGCGTTAATTTTTTTTGATTTTCTTTGAAGACGGTTTTGCTCATTTTCTTCCATAAGAAAAAACTGCAAAAAGCTGTCAGCATAAAAATATAAAAAATCAACGCAATTGTGCAGTAGCTTAAAGCTTGCACTTTATTATACTAAAATTTAATGAGCTAAAAAACTGCATACATATTCTTAAAAAAAGTGCAGAAAAATTCTTAAAAAAAAATAAAAAATTGTTTAAATTTGTAATGTACTCATTTTACTCAACTTCGGTGTAAAAAAAATTCATAACTCAAATTATTGTAGAGTGCACCCCATAACACTATACTTAAATATTGCGCAATACCCAGAGCTACCTCTGTGATTTTTTTAAATTTTTTTTGAGATGGCATATTTTCAAAAAGTAACTTTTTTTATCAAAAAATTTGTAGGTGAAAAATTTTTCAAGAAAAAAAAATTCAAGAATATTTCTTTTCATAGAGAATTTTGATATTTGTATATGTGATTTTTTTTCAAATTTTTTCCTTACCGCGTTTAGTTTATAAAAATGTATTAATCAAGCTCAAATTTCATATTTATTTATTATATATGTTTATGCATCAACCCTAAAAATTTGAAACAAATCAAACACATGAAGTCTGAACCTCGTCCGTTTTGGTATGAAACGCCCCATATACAAGTCGATGCTTGTATACAGGCAGATATGTGTACATGTGTGCTATGTGATAAACAATTTTTGTTTACAAATCCACGTGCCCAATACAAGAATATATGCATATGTAGATATAATATATGTTTGAATGAGTTTACTTACAAAAATGTTTATAAAATATTTCTTTTTTCCGATTTTCATTGAGAGTGTTTCTCCATTTAATGGTTTAGCTGATAACGTCATAGTTTCATTTGCGTTGGTTACGTTTACCCATCTCCGAAGCACCTGTTGGTATCGGCATTGTTGTATGCATGCACTGAGAAAAAAAATTTTAACCATTTCCTCGTTCTTTCAAGCTAAAAGACATATGACTTGGCGCCGAAAGGCCTTTTGTTTATTTTACACAGATTTATTTTTGGTTTTTATGTTTTAAGAATTAACAATGGCAACATTTTTTCTCTTCAAAATTTTAAATAGCTAACATTGAAAAACCGAAAATGGCTCTCTTTGAAAAAGTCATGGTACGTTTTCTAAGTGTATCCAATTATATACATATATGTGCAAGTAGATATACATATAGATACATTAGACTGCATCCCCAAAAAAAGTTGCGGGTTTTCCAACGGGATTACTAAATTTATTATATT